>NC_079311.1:42669515-42975348 GCF_023638135.1 Falco biarmicus | reverse complement strand
TACTCTGCACCGCCTTTCTCTCTACGGTGATCCTAGTGCTTAGCCAAGCTAGTTTAAAGCCAGTACTGATATCCCTAAAGGACATACGACCAATCTTGGTGAAGAGGTTCCTGGGATAACTGTTATGGAGTTATCCAGAGCAGGAAAGCACAAGAGCTTCCCTGGCAGAGCACTGCTCTGCAACACTGCCCGCAGGGCCCCTGCTCTCACATTTTGAGACAGCTGTAGGACTTGCACACACATCTGCCAATATCAGTGCAGACAGCCCCCAAATCAATTAGGTGCTTTTGTGGTTTTTAAGCTGTGAAACCCAGTTTGCCCTGTGAAATGCACAGTGACCATACAAATTATGTTCACCAGGTGTGAAAATGAGGCCAATCTTAAAGTGGTTCTGTAAATAACCAATTTTAGATGTCTAACCTTGAAAGGGAAGACACAGACTAAAGATTGCATCAAAATTACTACCGAAGATAATGTTGTCATTATGTTAGACAGCTATTATTATTAAAATAGTGTTTTTTCAACAGTAACTGTGTTTCCTACTTTTGAAGCTGAAAAGTTTGGTTTTGGCTCACGAATTGCATTTCTTTCTTTTATAACAGATAAGAAGATCCCTCCTCCCCACCTGCTACAGAAGAAATGTAATATCGTACTCACAAACAAACCAGATCAACTCCTGAGAGGCAGTCTGGAGAGTCAGGTGCTCCTGTAACATCAGTTAGTATCCTACTGAGTTCCCTTTACATTAGCCAAGGATTTAGCTCATCACATAAAATTCCAATTCAGTGTGAGGAGCAGGGTCCTGCCCTAAGTTTAATATACATTAATTTATGGTAGTACATGGTACCACATGATATGAAATAGGAAGGATAGATAAAGGGTCAGCAATTCATCACATAAAGGTATTTTTATGTCATTCTAAGTAAAATATTCAGACAGATGCTAAACTAAAAGAAAACACTTAAGCATCTTCAAAGCTTTGAAACATACATGATATATTTGCTGAAGAAAATCAGATGGATAAGGTTCTGTTTCCATCATTTTAATTCATAATGCATATTCTTTGCACAGAATATTAAAGAACTGCTTGAAGACAATGCAGCTTACTGCTATCACTTTCATTTCTTCTTGCTAATGTAATTTATTTGAATAAATTCACCATACAACCAAATTCTTGAACTATGAAAAAAAAATCATATTCTTCTCTGGAAAAAGCAGCACAAGTAATAGTTTTCATTGAATGATATTACTACAATATCTGAAGTATGTCATCTTTACCAATAAATTATGTGTATGCTGAATTCTCGAGTATTAACAATTAACATGCTTCAAACAGGTGAAAATTGATTTTTAGTGCTCAACTTCTGGCAACTTCTTTAACTGAGGACAACTGGCATTACCATGAAAATTTCCATAATTTTTTACAAAAGGCAACCTTCAGGAACTTCTCAAATTTCTAAGACATGTGAGAAACCATCAAACTATGTCTTTCAATGCATCAGGTCTTAATATGGACATGATGCACTGCATAGTAGTGGACTACCACACGTAATCCACATGTGCCATCTTCCCCCATTGCAAAAACAGAACAAGAATTTGGCCACTGGTACAGGATTGCCACATTCCTGGCAGCCTGATCAAAGCTACTGATCTGTATGGCTACCAGATACCTGGACATCTCAGAATTCTGCAAATACGGAGATGGCACACGCAGTGAGCTAGCACATCTTGCATGCACTGGACCCTATGCATGTGTCGTACGCGATCAGTACAGCTAGCACAGATGGCCCAAACTTTTTTGCACTTACTACCCATGTTCTGACCACTATGGACTGTCAATGCACACATATCTAGTATTTCTCAACAGAAGTACAGGTAACTTACAGTCTCACTCTATTAATGAACATACCTGAGTGAATAAAATGTACTAGTTATTAGCATTAGTTTAAAATAATAATGATGTGCTACCTTTTGCACTTAAGATAATGCAGGTCTTTGAATGTGTATTCATTCATATGTGTAAGTATATACATATATATTTTTATATATTGAATTAAAAAGATCTCATTTTACACCTAAGCTGAACAAAAGTGGAACTGTTGACCTGCTTAAAAAAGTAAGAAAGAAATTTCCTTAGACAACTTTGCTTAAAAATATGTATATTAATAGAATCAATTGTGTACTCATCTTTTGAGCAGTGACTAAGCATGGAATCACTTTATATTTTCTGTACACACAGAGACACCCGAAAAAAGCAACAAAACATAAAGCACTTCCCACAATCCTGGAAAGCAAACAAAATTTTACAAATCTTGCCATAAAGCTATGAGCAAAAAAGACTTACATGACTGAGTCATATGGTGCAAAATATGAATCCAGAGAGGACAACTGTTTGGCTAATGTGTGCATTTGTCTATGGTCAGTTTGAAGAGAAATGGACTGGCTTACCCCTTCAGCTAGAAGAATCAGTCTAAAGGAGGACTGAATAGCCTATGCTACTGTACAGATCCCAAGCATGCAAAAGAAGCAGAAATGATCACTTTAGACAGTACTCAGTTCAAAGGCCGTATTCAGCCAACTTGTCAGACTGACCCTCACTAGTATTTTCAACCATTGCCCAAATACCATCAGAGAACCTTCCCGTCCCCCGACATCAGGCAGGTGCTGGAGTCAAGACTGGATTTCGTGACCAAATTTTAATTCATCTGTCTTCGTTGTATACTGAAGATATTCTGAGGTAGTTAGACAAACTCTGTCTTAGAAAGAAGGTTGAAGAGCAAGCATTTCTGATGTTCCTCCCAACAAACCACAGTAAGAGATTTGCTGCTGGACAAAAACGATTGACTGTCTGAGCTATTAGACCATCTGCCTCCTTTCCAGCCAAACAAGGTTTCTGCCTAAAACTCAGCTCCACTACATTTGAGAAGAAACCTACATCAACATACATAACGTTTAACTTCATTCACAATTATTTTTTTATTCCACCCCCCCGCCCCCCAGCCTAAGCAAATATCTGAGGAAAAGAACTGGGCACTGACAATAAACAAAAGAAAAATAAGTGAAAATAGGTCCCATAGGTCCCATCCACCTGAGTTTCTTCATCCTCTGCTTCACGTTTAGCAATAACAAATGGAATGTCAGCAACACACAACCACCACCACCCCCAACAGTAGATTTACATGTTTTCTGATTCCATGTATTCAAAGGAAGTTCAATGACAAGCCAGCAAGACCACTTCAGAGTACTCCTTTGTCTGGGTAGTTAAAAAATGTCACAGTTCATGCCCTTGATTTTCTTGTGTATTGTTTAGCTGCCACACAGCCAAAATTTCCATTTATCGCAGGGTAACACATGTGTTCTCATACATTACTGCCAAAATACCTTATGCAAAAAAGTAATTTTGTTTTTTAGTTAGCAACATATGTATAAGACACAGATTCACAGTATACTCCTTCCAATTCCTATACTTGTGTATTATAAAAAATATAAAAACACCAAATTACTGCAAAAATTAACTCATCTTCTCTCATTCTCATGCACCTTGTTGCTTTATTTCCCCAAATACCATGCTAACATAGCTCTTACTGTTAACAGACTCTTTATGTTTCACAGGGTTTGATTTTTTCCTAGCTAATCATTCAAATCTAATGCTTCTTATATAATCACAAACACAAAATTCAGTTAGGTTGATATTGAGATTGTTACACAGCGTATCAACCAACTGAAATTGCATAAGCCGGGAAATAAGCCATTGATACACTCAGTTCTACTCTTCCAGGTTTTATTAGCTCTGTTACAGCACAGGACCCTCTTAGAGAAGAATACGTGCAGTCTTAAATCTGAACAGCTTGATGGTGTCATACCCAAGCAGAACTGATTCATGTTATGACTATATTTGATGTTTGTGTAGTTTGAATGTTTAATTCATAAACACAGCTGGAATGAAATCTGGTCTCTCAGAAGTGGATGTAAGGACAGGGCAAGGGAAGTAAACGGGCTACCAGAGACACTTACCTCTTCACTTATCTCAAACCCTAGGCCAAGTAATTAACTCATAGTCTCTAGTCTTCACCTACACTTAAAAGTTCGGGCATAGTCATGTGTCTCTGGAGTGTGAAAAACACACCTCCAACCCAGCTGGCAAGGATTAATGCCCTCAGGTAGACACACAACCCTGCTGTCAAAACCACTATGTTATCACCAGGTGTTTTTCTGCATAGGACACTGCTTTATCATTCTGCTAAGCAAGCACAGTATTGCAGCAGCTACACCCTCATTTCAGGGACAGTTATAAAAACTTTTCCTTGGAAGTTATATTAGTAACTACTTTCCAATGTAAACACAGTCATATGCACCTTTACTGAGACAGGTCAACACAGATGATAAAACTCAGCTGCAATTAAGCCAAAATAACTGCATTGTCACAAAGAACTTGTAATATCACTGCCCAAGGTCATTTGAATGGTGGTTACCTTTTACCATGCTTTTAACCAGGGTATTTAAAGCATCATCAGTAATCTGGCATCCATTAGCAGAAACACCCTGAGAACTGAAATGCAAAAAGTAATGTCTATTTCACCAGTCTTGGAAGGAAAAAACCAAAACAAAACCAACCAACAAACCAAACCAACAAACAAAAAAAAACCCAAATCAACAAACAAATGGAAAAAACCCCCACAAAATCCAAAGCTGACAATTTCACTGGCTTCAGAGGTCAGGACTAATTTACTCTAACTCCTTCCCATTACTTAGGAGGCATATAGGGCAAGGGAACTGGATGCCATCAAACAGAAAAGGCTTTAAAAACTTTCAGCTGGAGTAAATATTTCTGCTGCTTGCTTCCAGTCCTCTAAGCAGGAAGCCTGTAGTGACACAATGCAAAAAGGATGCACAGAAGGGAGCTGCACCCCTGAAGTGAGATATACTAACAGAAAGCTCCTACTCCCAAGGGTGTACCTGGATTTTAAAGCTGGAAAATTAAGAGTAGAGATTTGTTCCCTGCCACAAAACTCTCATTCCATGCATGATGAGCAGAGTTCTGGTACAGCTGAGAAGCAAGAATCAAGTGAATAAAGCAGGCTTTTGAAAACTAGGTCAGTGAACAAAACAAGTTGTATGTATGGACTTCAACAGTGTATGATAAGACTTGATTTTCATTTTTTTTCCTATAATATTTGACCTTAAAGAAGCTTCTGCTAAAGAAATGATCTCTAAATCAATAGACCCTGCCCAGCCACCTACCCACAGAGGTAAACTGTTTACAAAAGCTGCTTGCATGCAGCAGGATTATGTCCCCTCTCAGCACAGGACCACCACAGCTTGTTATATTCAATATCTAGATATAAAAAGTACAAGCAGCTTTGTTGCTGAGCAGTGCTGAATTCTTCTAGAGGAAGACCTGGGTGAACTTTATTTCACTAAACATGGACTTGGAAGAATTCTCAGACTGCAATTTTTATCCTGATGCTATTCTTTAAGTACAACTCTTCATCCTCATTTTTATATCCACATAATTAAAAAATTATTTTATGACACTGTTTATTGTTCTTTTTAATGGGATTCAAGCAGCACATTTACAACATATATAGGCATATACATATAAGCCTATGCACTTAGTGTACTATATATTTTCCACATACAAAATACACATTTAGATGTGAAAAAATATCTGTTTGCACTACCTTAAGTGTTTTTATATGGTGCAAAACTAAATTATTCTTGTAGGTGTAAATAGGGTTCACCTAAACAAAACTTTAGCTGCTTATTGATGTGGTTAACTGCAGTTGAGTTCCACTTCAGTATGCATTGAAGTTGTTATACAGCAGTGTAGCATTGTAGCAATGCCCTTGTTTTCTACATTCAAGGACAAAATAACTTGTTCATTAATTAAAATCACTAATGTTGACAAGAAAAATAACAGACAGTAAAGATCATATTTGTTTCCTTGCTCTACCATTAAAACAAAATTATAAACTGGAAGAAGTTTGTAGATTCATATTTGGTTCTATCAATTTTAAGAGTTCAAAAATCTGGAGACAAATTTAAAGCAGTTTTAATTCAACGTAAAATAAATTAATTTAAATTAATTCTATATTCCTTTTATTTGCCTCTCCTGTGCCTGCAGAATTGCTGTTCTCAGGGGTGAGGTGTAGGTATTACAGTAGCTACAGACATCAGTTTAGACTGTAAATTGAACCATGTAGCTCCCACACTGTTATCTCCTGACACTCAGAAGTTATCAGGTGTGTGCAGTGGCCTAGCAATTACCCTCTCAGTCTGCTGGCAGTTTGTCTTTAGTCAGTTCTCACTGTGACATCCATCAGCACACGCACTTTTATGGACAACCAGTGTGTACTTACTGTGTGTGTGAAGACAGCCAGCACCCGAGTTTGTGTCCTTTTCTGCCTCCTGTTCTGGCTGTTAAGGCCCCCATCCCAACCACCTTTGGTGCAGTGAAGCCTTTCAGACCTGATGTCTACTGTGTGCTCTGAACCAAAGGCAGGTTTACAGCTGATAATCACATCACAAGGCTGCCCCTAATCGCTCCTCACAAAGCAATCTGAAGTCCTTTGTAAGTCCATTTTTTCTCTCCTGGTTACAGCCCACTGAATGCCAGCATCTGAAACTGCAGCCACATATTATGGGCTGCCCAACTCAGATATCCCCTGTGGTTTTTCTCTGCTTGACATTCTGTCCCCCTGGCAACTGATTTATCTTTACCCCCTCTCTGAAGCCTATTCACTTGTATAGCATGAAAACAATTGTAAATGCCAAGAACTTTACCATGGTGCCACAAATAATTTCTCTGTAAGACAGGATACGGACATGAATTTCCAAAGAGAAGAAGAAAACTTCCATTTTGTCAGGAAACTCCTATTATGTTAATCAATAAAAGATTTATTGTTATTCTTCTATGGAATAAAGCACTGAAACATGTTTATATTGATTTTGTATAATTTTTAAATCAATCATCAGTTAATGGTTCACGTATGCAATCTTCAAATCGCTAGGTACCACAATTGAAGTGTTTCTACTGAAATGGCTCATTGGACTCCAATTAAATATTTTAGGCATCTTTCTTTCTCTTGCTTTCACATTTCACATGATAGATACATTTACAAGATCTGGAATGTTATATAATCTTTAACACACATTCTTCCTGTACCCATTTACCAAGATAATTTTGTATTTTCTATGACCACGTTATCAGAACACTTGACAGGTAAGGAACATATCTTCGCAGTGACCTTTGAGACAAAAAGTGTCATTATCAGCAAGTAAGTAAAATCCGAACTGAAGATATAAATACATGAATTCTCGAGTCTTCACTTCTCCTTGAAAAGTTTCATGAAGACAGAACAAGAAGTCTGTGACAGACTCAGCAGTTCCCATATAACAGTTTCAGTACCTTGACTGAAAATTCCCGGCTTACAGCATTTCCTGTGATCTGGTTAGTTTTGGCTGCAGGTCCTTCTCCTCCACTGGCAGCTTTGGCCACTGAAAATAGACTGAAGATGTGCACGAAGGACTGAATACCGCTTATCAACACTTTCCTTATTCTTCCATATATATTCTTGCTCTCCCTTATTTTTACTGCCATTTAAGGGAATGAGAAGCCATTGAATATACAAGGTCAAAATGTTGACAGAAAGAGATTCAAATAGCCCAGGCCTGGTGTAATTTCAAAAGCACCCTTACAGCCAGGTCACAGTTTCTGCTGCCCATGCAGGAACAAATTGCTACACAGATGTGCGAGCAGTCAGATTTTTTGAGGTTTGCTGTAAGACACTGGGAAGAAGACCTCATATAAGCTTAAAGTGAACTTCAAAGTCTACAAACTAAGGGGAAAGAAAGAACCTGTCTCCCACAGAAGCCACCAGGATCCCTTCTGTTGCCAGTAATGGAAACTAGGTTTGGTCTGAAATGTAGTTACATTAAACAGGCAATGAGTAGAAGAACCTGAAAGAGTATGCAGCCCAAATTTCATAAAACACCAGTTTTCCAGCACCAGATTGAAAAATTAGTATTGCTATTAAATAAGAGACTACTGAATACTAGTAAATATATTCCATAACGGCTTTAGAATAACAGATTTTTTAAATTCATTGGTCTGAATCTTATGGAAAAGGACATATAATGAAACAGTTATTGTACAAAAGATGAGCTGCTGCAGAAATTAATTGAATTATTCCTAGTTACCCTCTATGTCTGAAAATAATTTTGCTATTCAACCCAAGGGTCTTATTAGGGAATACTCAGCCACAGCTAATGTTCTGAAGAAAGCTAATTAACTGATATAACTGATGATCTATTTACAAGACACTTTCTTTTACCAGACACTTTGGGTTTGCTGCTAAAGGATCTGTTCACTTAACCTGGCTAATACTGAGGACAGACTAGCTATTTCAGGTGTAATGCATATATGAAACATGTTAACTCATTTGCCTATACCTGTGTATGTGCAACTGTGTATTTACACAGTTGCATATGAAGTATCAGTCAATAACTCTACCTTTTGTCCTTGTTTTAGATACAACTTTCACCACAAAGATAAACAGCATCTCGGAGATTTCAACGGTCAAGATGTCACAAGCTATATGGTTTCCTTGCTGTTCACCTTCTGTGCAGCAGCATGACAGTGCTGATACATACTCAGATTTGTTACCTAATCCTGACTGGCAAAGCCCTGGCACAGGCCCTCAGTTTGGTACCAACTGCAAATGTAAGGAGCAAGCTGCCTACAGCATTGTAAAGATCACTGAAAACTCTCACTGAACATCACTGAAATCTCTACTGAAAACAGTAGAACAAAACCTGTGAAGAGTTCAAAACATTCTCTCTATAATGAAAACAAATTACTTGCATCTACTCTTGAAACAGATTCCATTTTTTCATTTGTTTGCAGATATTTACACCTAGCCCATTTCTCTGGATTGCTTGTGAGAATAACATGAAGGACAGTGCCAAACACCTATTTGGTCTCTACTGTCCTTAGCCTCTCTGTAAGGCCTGTTAGCATACGGCAGAGAGGGCCATTGACTGGAAAAAGGTATCTCTTCCCTTTTTCTTTTATTTTTTTTCTTTTTTTTTTTTTTTTACCACCATTGAAAATTAAGTTTTATTATTTATCTGAAAAATCCTCCAGGAATGGTAGTTATTCTTAGCACACTAAAATTCCTGGCTTCCTTCTTTTTCTTCCTCAAAGACAAGCACTACTTAAGGGCTAATATACCCTAATACAATTTTTCCTTAATCTTCCTTTTATCACTGCTTATGCAGAATGACATCCTGTAACTATTGATTAAGCTCTCTAGCTACATATCCTGTGGAAATATGTGGCTATCTTGTTAATAAATATACTCAAATTGCACAAAACAGGTCCTTATATGTTTCAAAACTAAATTCTCTCTGTCATCTTCTAGTTCTGAGACAGTTCTCTGGAAAGCCATTATAGATCTAAGCCCCCAGTTTTGCATTATGCTCATGTTTAATTAATTGATTTCAATAAAGCAGTCACTGAAATATATTTTCTTAGTAATAAAAAGCCTTGGCAATGGATTGCTTTTATTTTTCTGTATTTTTCTGTTGAAAAATCTCAGCATACTGATGAACACTGTATCAACTTCATCACTGTACAATGGGCTTCAAGGAGGTTTTGTAATCAGTGGCTGATTGAAGCTACATGATAAATATTACCACCATGTTAATCTATGTTAATCCTTGAAATTTCTTAAATTAATAAAAATAAATCAACAGAAACTAAGGATTGTGTAGGCTTGTGCATATGCTATCCTTAAGAGGCTGGGGATGTAACTCTGATCTTTCCAATAAAATTTATTGGAAAACTTGTGAATTCAGTAGAGACCAACTGGGACAACGGGTTTCAGTACATTCTTTGGTTCTGTTTTTATTCAAAATAAGAATCTTACCTGTTTAATCTTTCCCAGGGTAGAGGTAAAATTCAGAAATATACTGCATCAGATAACTTTTCACTAGTTTCTGTTGAACAGAAGTCTGAACACCTTTAACTACTAAAGAAAAATTCTCATGTTTAACTCTTTAAGCAACACAGGATTGCCTGCTGAGTATATCAAAAAAGCACTTGGTGACTTGGGCTCCCTCTCGTGGTTATTTTTTGTGCAATATTCTAATTTTTCACACAAAACCCTTAAATTTGCTACACCTAAGAAAGAAATCCAAGTAAGGGAATGTTTTTAAATTAAGTGTGTTCTGCTTAAAACTTTTTCTCATTCATCTGTAAAAGATCAAAGAGTTCTTGAATCATTAATGATGATCAAGGGCAACAACCCAGAATCAAGCATATCCATTTATAAATTGTATACCTTGTAATAATTTTATACCAATATAATTTGTGTACACTAGATAAAAGTTGAAGACAGGTTTGGAAAGGAATAGGCATAGTTCTAACCTCTGTTACGGTAAGGGAGTTTCTAATAAGATGTCAGAAATGTGTTTGTGGAAATCCAACTTACACTATCCCATACTATCTTCTTCAACAGAAATTGTTTTCCTTGTCATGGCAGTGCTTAATTCAAAGGCAGCCACTGAGCAGTTTTATCTTAACTATTGTTTAACTCCTGGTTCCATGTACCACCTACTGCCCACCATTCCAAGTCAGGTCTAAGATGAGACCATCATTACAGCAACAGAACATTTCACAAAGAGAAATTGTCCTTAACTTATAGGACAGGTAACAGTTGATAATACTCCCCTTTTATGTATGAGAATGGAGGTACAGAGAGGGTAAGCATTTACAGCCTGCTATTGCAGTGTCACACCACTGAGTGACTTACTGAGTGAACATACTTTAGCAGTCTAGGGCACTGGAAAGTTTCCTTTTAGGTGCAAATTTTCCTTGTCTCTATACTTGTAACTATGGAGGTGTGTTCAGAGTGGTGCAACCAAGGCTGAAATCATGAGCAAGGATATCAGTTAAGGCACCTAACTCACCATGTGGAAGCAAGGTCTCCTGTAGTTCTTTTTCCACATCCAATACTCTGTTAATAACAGCAACATCCTGTTAAGTACCGACATAAAGTGCTTGCCTAGGACTGACAAATGATAGGAACTTTATTGATGGTAAATGTGTGATACAGACATGCAATCTTAGAGGCATAACAGCTCACATCAAATCAACGCCCAGTCCTTCCCTTGCTGCACTGCATAGGTTGGTAATGTAGACACACCCATGTACCACCCAGTTTGGACCTTCCCTGGGGATAAACTGGGTTTTGACCAGCTGAAGGCTGTTGCTGCATCTTGCTGCCTGTAACAGCATGCTTTATTCATTCCAGAGATCACCACCTAGTTTACACTTAAGGATTCCTTCCACAGTGCAATGCAATACGTAGATAGACACACTTTTGCACAGCTTTTGAATGTTCTTCAAATGAGGAGATAGGGTTTATTACCATTAAAATTGCTGTGTTATCATTAATTATTTGGAACTGAATCTCCCCACATTTATAATAGTATGAACCAGGAACACTCTCAGTTTCTTTGCTATATAAATGGTGTAAGTAAGTGGGAAAGCTGTCCCAGTGGTTAGTCTCATGCTTCAAGTCAATTGTTCTTTGCCTTAGCTGTAAAACCCAGATAAGAATAATGTAACTTAATAAGAGTGCTGCAAGGTTAGTTAATCAATGTCCACATTTTTCTCTGAAAGCCTAATTTATGATACAAACACAAGAAAATGTCACTATTTCAGTTCAGTGAAACAGACCCTTAATAAACCAACAGGTCTTTTTTGCCATCTTTTTATTGCTAAGAAAAGCTGGTTTGAGATACTTGACTAGTAAAAACTCTTCTTGCCATAAATCTTCAATGTTTTAAAAACATGATTTGTTTTAAAACCTATGTGGATCTTCATATGTTTATATGAAAGACTATAGTAAATTCACTCCTTAGTCCTACATAAATTGGGGAGTGCAGTCACTGACAAAATCGAAACACTATTAGAACTTTTGTATATCTTAATATGCCATTTTGACCATGTAAGTTAAAATGTATTATATATTGGTAAAATATTTAGATGTGAAGTACAAGAATTTAATAGAACAAATGTGCAATGTAAGTCCTTACTTTTACTCACATATGCCTGACAAAGCTAGAGCGTCTTTACTTCAGTTTTTTCATTTTCTGTAACATAAGAGGAGCATTACTTCAATTTTTTCATTTTCTGTAAAATAAGAGGAGCAGTAATTGATGACATTAGGACACTACTTTGAAAAGGTAAACCTCTATACAGTTGTTCATTATGACTGTATAACATACTTAAAATAAAATACATCTTTTTTGTATCTGAGTAGTATTTATAACTATCATTAAGCATTTTATTGCACTACAATGTCTGTCACTAATTTGTAGATCTAACCATCACTTTTTCAGATCATGTATAAAATACAAAACATGCCTGCCACAAACAGCATAAATGTAAGTACCGAGATGTGAGGCAACAAGTAAATACAACAAATGAAGGAGCACAAGGAAACAAAGAGATAATTCTCACCACATGCTAAACATGTATTTTTAAAACATATTAAAAATGTGAATAAAAAGAATCAAACCTTTATGTGGAACAAATCTTTCCTGGAATGTACTTGTAGTAGTAAAATGGCACATTTTTAAAAATCAAAAACATATCAGCACATAAGCCGTACCACGTCTCTGAAAAAAAGACTTTTGTCTCACAAAAACTTGCATTACCTTAAGAGACTCTGCAATGATCAAAGAACTAAGCCCTTACCAGTAAGCTGACGGTTTCATTGTGGCAAAGGTAAAGAGTGAAACACTGATGATGGTGGAGTCCTAAACTGATCCACCGTCCATAATTCAAGTAATGTTAATCTGCAATCTGAATCTCCCTTCCTGCAAAAAGAAATTCATGTTGCCATTTTACACAAAGAAATACAAGCACATATTTCTATTCCATTGTTTGTATAACATAATAGGTTGAAAGTAGTTTATTTAAAGACCTTATTTAAAGAATTAGATCCAGAATATATGTGTACAGTATGTTTTTCTACTAATAAATCCATCATTAGAATACAGTCTGAACTGAAGATTAACTTTGAAAAGGCCAGTGCTCCCTAAACAAACAAGAAAATTCAATCACATGCATTTCCTCTATGTCTTCTGCCGGCAAAAAGTCCTTTAAAAGTTTTATTGCTATTTGGTATGGTATTATCACTTCACAAAAAACTACTCTATAGTTACACAGTACTATTTGGAAATAACCTTTATAAACTATTATTGATGAAAGAACATTTTTTGCTTCTGCTTATTTGTTACATTCTCATGTTCACTTTTCCCTATGAAACCTCAAAGGATTTTTTTAGACCAGACATAATACTGGCATTGTCATACCCAAACATTTCAGACACCCATTCAAGCCAAAGTATAAACATTGCTTTGCCTTAGAAGTGTCATAACCCATTTACTGTGGAATAGAAAAAGAAGAGTGATTTCTGAGGATACCAATAGGTTTTACCTACTGTTAAGAATGAAAATCAGAACATGTGAGTCAACAGAATCCCAGTCAACTCAGGTCAACTGTTTTTGGCATTCAGGAGTTCATCTCACAGGGTATAGGAACTGTGGGGGCTTCTGTCAAGGAATACCCAATTATTAGTGAAGATCAACAGTTCTGCTCTAAAAGTTGGCCTGCGATTGCAAGATGTATGCCTGCTGATTACTCTAGCAGAACTGCTCATTTTCTTGTCTGGCTACATATGTAAATTGCTTTAATTTAATCTAAGTTCTCAAACTTTATTTCACTCCACTTAAAAGCAACAATTTTCTGCTGTGACAAAACTAGCAACACAGGATATTAATAGTGGCAAGCAATGCAACTCCTATTTAAATTCAGTATTAAATATGCAAAATTATCCACATTCTCCTTTTACAGAATGCAACAATATGCATTATGTGGAAAAAAACCCAACCACAAACTAGTTAGCTCCAGACCAAACTGGACAACAAAATAACTCATTCTTAAAAAACTTTGTCTGTAATGGGTAAAAACTAAAATAGAGGACTTTGAGTAGACTTCAACTTCTATGACACACAGGACTTTTTGTGCAATGAGCACCAAATCATTACATTTGTTAATATTATAGAAGTTAATTGACTAAGGCAAAGGTGTTGCACAAAACAGTAAATACTTCTACTTTTTATCTCACTCCAATGAATAAAAGTTAATTAATTACTAGATTGGAAACTAGTGGTTGCTTAAAGACAAGTTATTGTGACACACATATTCAATATGGGAATACAGAACACAGTCCCAACAAATAATTATACACATTTTTTTATTCAAAAGGGATAAATTTCCCAATGCAAAAAGTCATAGGAAAAATTACTGGGAAGAAAAATGTTCATAGAAAACAATATAACAAAAAATCAGAAGTTAAAGCAAGTGTTGCACTTGGCAAAACTCTTTAATTCCAGTCATCTTTGTCTAAACAATGGAGAACTACATTTAGAAGCAACAATTAGAAACAACAAATATAATTAATGTTAAACAGAGGAAATAGATGGTAATAAAACTGAATATAAAAAGTGCAGGAAAAGGATAAGGAAAGCTAAAGACTGCTGAAATAAATCTGTATTATCAGATGTTAGGCCAGCAAGACTAACATTTGACGTAAATTAGCCACAAAAGAAATAATGCCAGTGATATAATCCCACTTACAGACAGAGATGATATACTATTAATATTGCATGAAAGGCAAAATTGTTCAATGCATACTTCTGTTCTGCATTTTAAAAGAATCCAGATGATTTCCTTGTACAACAGAAGATTTTCAGGTCATTAAGAACTAAGATTTATATTTTAAAACATTCACTAGACAATAACCCTTTTAAAATCATCAAACCTGAGACTTCCATCCAAAAAGAGTTGACTACATAGATCATGTGGTAGAAGGCAACCAATTATTAAAAACCTTGAATTGTTGAGAAAATACTGTAAGAAAGAGCATACGGTGGACAACAAATGCTACAACAGGTAGCTGGATACTAGTGCTCGTTAAGATAAGGGAAAAAGAACCACGTTATAAAGTTAATAAAAGCTATAAAACTTGAAATCAAATCAATATTGTTTTCTAGGAAGTACACTTGATTCCATCTTGGATTTTGCCACATGACTCCTGATTTACAAATACAAAACTGGGAGACAGAATACGCTGAGGAACCTACACGGGAGAGGCAGCAAGGGAAGGTAAGGCTAAGGGGTACATGGAAATGAGGGACACTTTCTCCACCTGACAGAAAATGGCTGAAAAAAAGGGCAGTCCTCACTGCCAGTGCATCAAACAAATGAGAGGAAATAATGAAATAATCTACAGTTATCAAGGGAAAATATGCAAACTACTGAATCAGTGCCCTTTGCTGCAATTTCTGTACAGGCCTGTACCAAGACAAAATTTGTCTCTCCTTTTCCATTTACTCCTATTCCCCTTCTTTTAACCTGACATGAAAATTCTCTGTCATAAAGGAGAAACTGCAGGGAAAATCCCTTCAGGTCTTGCTTTTATTATAGACTAACACCATAAATCCTGAAATACTGGCACCAGGATTTCAAGGCCAACACACTCCCATTTCTGCAGCCTGCAGAACTGCATACAGAAGGCAGCTAACAGCAGGATCCACAGCTGACACTGAGACTTCAGGGGGAATCCAGAAGCACAGCATAAATTTACAGTTAATTTGCCATAATTATGTTAATTTTTCCCCATTAGAAGTTAAGGTAATTTAGATACGTAAATGCCAGAATTAATGGAACTACAACAAAATCACAGGGAAAATATCATCACAGCTTATGACTCGTAACAAGCTCTCAGAGGGGAAGTGGGAGAAAAATAATTGTTCCCCCCAAAAAAAAACCCACACAAAACCAACCAGCATTGATTAGCATCTATAAATATTATTAGCACCCATAACTCAAATAAGTTTAAATAATAAGAAATGAAACAGGATAAATGCTACAGCAAAGAGTTGGCCCTTCAGACAGCCAGCAGAAGCCTCACATTCACAGGCCCTGGTGCTCAGGGTGGGTCCCAGCCACCCCAACACCTGCTGCAGCCGTGCAATCCAGCGGGGCACAGGCAGTCAGGAGGTTTCTGGACTGCACTGATGACAACCTTCTGGAAAGCAATTTAGAAGCCGACAAGCGAAAATGCTCTGCTGGGCTTCACACATGCAAAAAAGGAAGGACTTATCATGGATGTACAGGTCAGGGGCAGCATTGGCTGTAGTGACCATGAGATGGTGGAGCTCAGGATCTTGATATGAGAAAACACGGTAAAAAACATGATCACAGTGCTGGACTTCAGGAAGGCCAAGTTTGGCTTCTTCAAGGACCTGCTTAGAAGAAACTGATGGGATATTGCCCCGGAGAGAAAGGAGTCAAAGAAAGCTGGTTGCTTTTCAAGGCTCATATCCTCAAAACTCAAGAATGGTCCATCCCAACAAGTAGGAAATCAAATAAAGGCTGCAGGAGGCCTGCATGGATGAACAAAACACTTGAGACCAAATTCAGGCATAAAAAGCAAGCATTTAAGAGCTGGAGGAAGGGCTAGTTAGCTCAGCAGGAATAGAGAAACACTGTTCAAGCATACAGGGGTGGGGTTAGGAAAGCCAAAACCCATCTGGAGTTCAAGGTGGTGAGGGATATGAAGGGCAAGAAGAATTTCCACAGGTACATCTGCAACAAAAATATGGACATGCTGCTGAATGAAACGGAGAACCTAGGTTCTCAACACCTTCTTCACTTAAATCTTTACTGGTAGGATTTGTCTCCAGAAACCTCAGTCCTCTGAGACCCAGGAGAAAGTCTGGAGCATGGAAGACTTATCATTGGTGGAAGAGGATCAGGCTAAAATTCCAGTCTTATAGGGTTATGGATCAGTGACACAACCTTCAGTTGGAGACTAGTCACGGATGGAGTAGAGTGCTAGGGCTTGATCAAGGGCTGATATAATTCAGCATCTTCATTAACAATCTAGATGATGTTACAGAGTGAACCCCCAGCAAGTCTGGAGATGATACAAAACTAGTAAGCATGGCTCTTACACCAGATGGTTGTGCTGCTAACCAGAGGCACCTCAGCAGGCTGGAGAATCAAATAACAGGAATCTGCTGGAGTTCAACAAAGGGAAAGGCAAAGTCCTGAGTCTGGGGAGGGATAACCACATGCACCAGAACACGCTGGAAGCCAACCAGCTTAGCATAAAAAGATCTGGGAGTTCTGCGGGCAAGTTGAACACAAGCCAGCAGCTCACCAACAAAAGGCTGACAGCTGCCTGGGCTGCATTAGGATAAGCAGCACCACTGGGTAGATAGAGCTGATCCTTTCTCTCTACTCAGCACTGGTGAGACACCTAGAGAGCTGGGTCCAGCTCTGGATCCCCAGTACAAGAGAGACATGGTCATACTGTACTGAAACTAGCAAGCAGCCATGAAGGAGACTGATGTCCTGTGATTAAGGGACTCGAACATCTGTCACAGAAGGAAAGGCTGAGCACATTGGGAGAAGAGAAGGTCTGGGGGGATCTTATCAGTGTGTGTAATTATCTGCTGAGAGGGTGTAAAGACAGAGCCAGACTTCTCTCAGTGGTATTCAGTGACAGGACAAGAGGCAAGGGGCAAAAATGGAAATGCAAGAAATTATGTTTAAACATAGGAAAAACTTCTTGACTCTAAGAACACTGACACATGTTGTCCATGTACACTGTGGAGTTTCCATCGTTGAAGATATTCAACACCCAGCTGGAGACAGCACTAAGAAACCTGCTTTAGCTGACTCACTTTGAACTGGGGCATTGAACTACCTGATTTCCAGAGGTCCCTCCTGCCTCTGTCATTCTGTGACTCCATGAAACAAAGGCATTGATAGGCTCTATTATGTCATCACTTTCTAAAAATTTTCTCCTCTATTCCTTTACTGTCAATATGACTGAAGTCTTTTACAAACCTACATGTTTAGCGCAAGTCTTACTAATGCAGGACTGAAGACCAGCTGCAGCAGAAGCAACCTGGTTTACCTTAAGCCTCCAACTGTTTCCAGTGTCATGTTAATGCTTATGGAAAATTTTCAGAAATTGTCTCTTGTGCAAAGATCTTATGAGCCACCAGGGAATGCAACACCATGCTGGGGAAACAGCTGATCTAGCTATTAATGAACTGGAACACCATATTATCATGCAACAACATTAGCTTAGGTTCCAAAAAGCTGTATAATTGCATCAGCACAATGCTTCATCCAGGCTAATTAGCTCTGCCAATCAGACTAATTAGCACAGGGCACAGCCATGCTAATGTGGCTATACTGATTCTAGCTCCTGAAGTACTAATGACAACACCACACTACTCCAAACAAGAGGTATCATTTGAGTATATTTAGAGGTGAAAATTCCTGTAACTCTGCCCATTCTGTATGTGCAAAATTTTTAGAAAAATTTTTCTTACTTTTCCAACAGACATTTAAGTATGAAACATATTTGAAGCTATTACAAATAACATTTCAAGGGCTTTAAAAATGTGTTTCTGCTCAATACTGGTTATTCTGCAAGATGATTAGCTGCTACAGCAGATTATAACATCCCCTGGATTTCTGTCAGGTTATGTCTCTTAGAAGGAGAATCTTTGAAAAGGCAGTAACTTCACTGATGCAATTTTGTTTCTTCACATAGGGTTTTCACAAAGCTCTATTTCCTTTAACACCTTTAAGACATAAACCACCAGACACTTCTCCTGCTCATCTGGTGTTGTACTATCACTTCCTTAAAAGTGTAACTCCTAATTTTTAGCTGCATAAGGAAAAAAAAATACTTTCTGGTATTTGGTAAATTTATTTGTTTCAAAATGTTATGATAAAGCTTAGATTACCTTGTGCTTGCTAAAAACTGGAGGTGCATTACCAATTTCCTCTAGGATATATGTCAGGCTTTGCGTAAAGAACAGCTCAACCTCTGTCATGCTCTGCTTGCTTCCCAGAAAACGATCATGTTGTTCAGGTAGTTCATGTCAACTTCATCCACTTCCAAATAATTAATGTCTTTGATGTCAGCTAATTAGTTCTGCACTGCTGCAGCCTGTTTAACAAGGCTCTGTGTATCTAGGCTAACGCAAGAAGCATAATAAATCCTTTCAAGTAAACTCTTGATCTAAAGCACACTTGTCAGGTCATACTTAAGAATGGATTCCAAATTCCAAATTTATATTCTGAAGTACCCCCTCAACATGGTCTTGATGTGCCAAAGGTTTTAATCTAGGCAGGGCCTTTCTTGGCTTGAAAATTCTTTTCTTAGTCTTGGTCTTGAAAGGATCTTAACTCCCAGGGTTTTATTTTATTTCTTTCCAGCTGTGACTCTACTTTCAGCTGCTTGCTGTGTGAAAGTGCACTACCCTGGCTGACTCTGCAGCAAACTAACTTACGATGAATACATGGGACATCACCAAGGCAAAATCTGAGCAGAAAGGAACCTAAATTACTTCTAGCATGTATCTAAATAAGGTAACCAAAAGACTTGTAATACATGCTGAAATGTTGGTGATTTGTTATAGCAAAGATTAATTTGACTGTTATCGCTGAAAAAATCAGCTTTAAAGGTTCAATATTTCCCAACTGAAACTTATGTCTAAAAGAGCCCCCCCTGGAAAGTCAGTCCTTGTCTGTGTTTGCAATACACTGTATACCAGTGCTCATAGCAACCTCATAATGAAACGCTGCTCCAGGGCAAACTTTCACACAGCCTTTGCCCACAGCAGTGGGTGTGGCAATACACAAATAAAGGTCACTCCGATGACCTCTCCTCCGCTATTTTAAATGTTCTTACTTCAGCTGATGATCCAGCAGCAGGAAGTCATCTGTATAAATACCCCAAACTGCCTTCGAATTAGCTGCTTAATGCCAAAAGATGTATACAATTCATTGCAAAAAGGAAATTAAAACCATCTCTCCTGGACAGATAAATAAAGGGTTAAATGAGTGCACTTTGCAATGGACCCATAGTCAGGCTGAGGTGCCCCATGCAACTGCTCAAGGTTTGATGCTGGTCCATGTATATATGAGGAATCTGCTTGTTATACATCTTTGCAGACTCTGTGTTGTGTGTTGATAGTGTGTTGTGGTGGGGCTCTGCCCAATGCATTGTTCATTAAATTTTCTGTTATATTTTAAGCACAAGCATGTATTTAATTTGCCTCAAGGGGTACCATAAAAATTCCCTAACAGTTGTTAAAATGATTTTAAAGAAATTGGGTACCATAAAAATTCCCTAACAGTTGTTAAAATGATTTTAAAGAAATTGTTTAAATCTTCAACATGCAATGGACTGCTCTGTTAATGTACACCAATCTATATTCTGCATCCAAACTGAAGCAATACAGGACAATTGACTGTTATGGTATTTCATCAGGCTTCTCATATCCTCATTTTTGCATAGATCTTCAACATACAGCAGCCTGAGCTTATACTTTCATTCAAAAGTGATCTAGAGTCTGTTCTACTAATGGGAAATATCTGAGGGCAGAGTTAAACAGCTGGTTTCAGCCATTTATGAGTCCTCCATTTTCCCTTTTTGAACCACATATAGTTCAGGATTTCATAATATTACAAAACTGTATTAAGAGGATCTTATTATCAGTTATTCCCATTTATTCACTGTTCTTCAAGTACCATTAAGTTTAACCTAAAACAAAGCTAAAATACTGTGTTTACTTGTTCAAAGGGTACCACATGCACATCAAGTGCTGTATAAATAGCTATGATCACAACAGCAATAACAAATTAACAAACCTAATTTGAAAAAGATCTAGAATCTGCTATTTCTCACCATGTGTGCTGCCTTACTTTAAGTTAATCACTTTACCATCTTCTCTGTGTGCCAAAAGTCACTGTAGGATTTAACAACAAAACTTAAAGCAATCACAGTACTTACCTCCATTAACTTAAATTGCAGTTCCAAAAAGAAGAAAGTACAAAACAGAACCTATGTTAAGTGACTTGACAAACCTTAGCAGTTTCAATACACTGATTTAATCTCTTTCTTCTCTTTTACACACAATGTACATCAGCTCAAACTGTACATACAAATGACCTAGTTGTGTGTAGTATATTGTCAAGCTACAGCTTTGTTTGGAGATGGTGCTAAACTCTCCCAGGCTGCATTCATGTCTACAGAAACTGCTGGTACTCCAACACGGACCCCAAAGCACCTCAAAATGCAAGAAGCAAATATCAATTATGAAAGAAAGATTTATAGACAGAAAAATATGGATAGTTTCTAAGGTTAAGGTTTGTATAATTTGCTGTGGTAGACATGATAACATCTACTGAAAGAATTAACTATGACTTAAACTTAGGGAACACACAGCCCCTTTTATGTAAATAGTATATATATGAAAAAGCACTTTTTTTTCCCAGAGCTTGGGCCTCAAAGGTTTGTTCCTTTTACAGCCACTCTTTCTATGGATGTTACCTATATGCATATATGTAAGTATGCACATCCCTCTGTGTCGTATGTAGGAAAGCTTTATGATAAACTTAAGAAAAAATCCATAACTTCAGTTAAGACTCATTTGCAGCTGTTTCCTCAAAGAGGGAACAGGGAACAATATAGCTGAGCTAAATAAGCCTGCTGGTTTAAAGAGGCAAATGTATTTTAATCGGTGAGTAACACCATTTACTAAAGATAACTGCCTGATTACATGAGACTGCCCCATTCTCAGTCCCCAAATCCTTACCTGACAATCACTCTGGAAAATTACATTCATCATTACTACAGACTAACAGAAAACATATCTAAACAACTGGTTGAGAAGAGAAATTAAAAGCATGAACTAAGAATCACAAGCAGAACAAGACTTGATTTTCAGAGACACAAACTCTAAACACTAAAGAGCAAAAGTTAGAGAGAGAGATGCCTCCTACTCCACTCTTGCTGCGTGATGGAGTATTGTCCAACCAGCTGAGAGACTATCAGCAAACCCAAAGCAGCTGTCTGCACTTGTAACCACAGTGGAGCTAAATTATTTCATTATTTCCAATTGAGCCTGATGAGATAGTATATTTGCTTACAGAATACATATGATAAGCTAATATAGATCTGTATTCTTTCTTAAAAGTAAGATATTCTTAAAAGTAAAATACATGCTAGTAACCCTAATGACTGGAATAACCTAAAGCAGCTGGTTACAGGAGAAGCACAGGATATTCATACATTACTGTATTCAGAATACTAGCTCTTCCATCATGCTGTACTTCCTGTTCCAGCAACTGGAGGACAGTTTTGTTAAGATCACTGCCCTTACTGCTATGAATCTTTCTGTCAATACCAGCCTGGCACTAGCAAGCAGATTTTTAAAAAGCTGGGTTTGGATTGGCTTCAGCCTTGTATTTCTTTACTTTTAATCATACCAGTTAAGGAAGTGGAATCATTAAAGGGGAAAGTAGCTACAGTTATTGAACATATGAATACAGGAATTTATGAAAATTTCAAAAATGTACATATAAAGTGCATAATTGTATCGACATCATGGGCTGAACATGACGTTATGTTAGTCTGAAATGTTAGGGCAAGATAAAGACAGGCTAAGGCTTAAAACACAGGACCTTCATCTCAGAGAAAAAGCTAGCTTCAGTTAGAGGCTTCCTAGAAGGCTAATGAAGATCAACATTACTTTCAGATTTGCAAACTTTGCGTATTACTAGTAGCAGAATACTACTGCTAGCATAGAAATAGTGTGGATAGCATGGAAATACACAGAAATATCTAATGTCAATCATAATAGTATGCCTTCATCCATCTTGGAAAACAAATATATATATTGCCTTTGAAAGTACGACATACCTATCTTCACTATGCAGTTCACAGCCCTTTTCTTATTTATCTGACCATGTATAACTGATAAAACTTCACTGAGTTTTGAAGCTTTGGTCCTTCACGACATGTACAATAACCAAAGCCAAATACAACACAAGCACCAAACTAAAAATCCCAGACTGACTTAAATTTTTCCACGCCTGTCTGTTGACTTTGGTTTACATCATATATGGTAGTCTATGACACAGTGCAAAAATCCTGCATGGAGCCTCCTGAATTGATGCACCTTGGGTGAGCCAGGACTTGCGTGCCCATCCGCATGGACCCTACCTGCTACTGCTGCTGCTGCCACCCTCTTTCTGGAGGAATACAATGCTTGGGTTGCTAAAACATTTGTTCAGCACCACTGAAATGCAACACCCTACTTTGTTTGGGCAAGGTGTAAGTATTTGCTCAGGAATCCACCGTGAGAACATGACATAAGCCCTGACAGAGCTATCTACAGCAGGTGACCTCCAGTTTTGTTTGCTTCCTTAGTCATAGCCTTGAGTTTCTTCCTTTTTTAGAAGCCGCCACCCTTATTAACCATTCAGGTCATTCAGTGCATGTAAGGTTTCTTCTGCTTTGTTTCTGAAGTGTTCTTCTTTGGTCTACGGATAAAAGTTTGCTGGTGGGTTTATTTTTTATTATATTTTGACTTAAATTCTTGAGAACAATAAAACAGAAACACTGTTTGACAATGGGAAATCTTCAGTTTCCTTTTTATTTCTCTGTAGTAAGTTAAACTTTCCCATGGGTGAAAGATTCTGGAAATCTGTACAAACAAACTGGAGAAAGCTGGGTTCAGTGACTTACCCTGGTCACTGAATGAATATTTGTGGCAAAGATCTCAATCCAAATGCCACTGATCACAAACCTACAATTTTCCTGCTTACATATTCATGTGAGCCCAGCTGGTCAAAATCTCTGCTGAAGGAGAAGAGCAGGAAGACTTCTTCATTACAGAAAAATTGTTCAAGTAACATCTGTCAGGTTTAGTATGTGGATCACACCTAATAAGATGGCACATATTTATGTGTTCTTTGGTAACAATAAAATTTTTTTCTTATTATTTATTCTTGGTTCAGACTCGTATATGTTTAGCTGGGTACTGAATCTAGAAGTACTTGAAGTATTTGCAGAAAATCCACAGCTACCACATCAAGGTGAACTTGAAAATGATAACAAAAATACAAAAGGGAGAGGACACCTTGAGAAGAATTCACTTACAGGAGATAAGTATGTGACAATTTTCCTTAATGGAAACACTTAATTTGTGAAAAAAAAAAGAAATCCAGTTATTTATGTCATATTTTATCAGGGATTACCTAGAATTTGCAATAATTTGCAAGTCCCAAATTAATAATGGCTATGTAAGAATATTTAAAGAACTTTAATATAAATACATTCAGGAGATTTTCTTGGGTTTTTTAAATACATTACATGGAACAAAACAAGTATAGTAATATCTGTTGTTGTTCCACACAATGCAATTACTTAGCCATTACATGTTGTTATTATCTTGATTTACAATATATGACAAACATAAAAGTTTTTGCAAGACCTTTCTATAGTGCAAGTGCTTTAGTGAAATAAAAGTCTTTCTATGTTCCAGAAAAAATGGAGCGCTATGGAATAGTATTCTCCTTAATGCAGAAGCTGAACACTAGACAAGCCTAGAGTAAATTCAATTTCCAATACTGAGACGCGCATATAGAGAAAAACAAGGCATATCTAAAAAGACTTAAATAACATACTGAAACAAAAAGGGGTACATTACATATCATAGTGCATGTGACAAATTTCTTGTAAGGCCTTGAAAATTAAGTTCTTTTCCATCTCCCCCCCAGACAGACATACATTTCTTTGTAACCATGATCTGCATAATTATCAATACAGACAAATTTGTTCTAAACATCATCTTTCCACCACATAACTTATTAGAGACAAAGGAAATCTTTACAATTTAAGATTTTAGAAATGGGTTTAATAGCCTATAAAAGACGACATTTATTAGCTTCAAAAACTGAACACATTCTTCCTCTTCAAAAATATCCCACAAATGAAAATATATGCACCATTTCTTAATGGTAACCTGTCAGTTACAACACTTACTATATAGGAGTAAGAGAAGTTATTGTTTGACCAAATACAATATCCACAGGAATTTATTCTACAAAAACTCATAACTCAATTAGAGTATTGCCAAATTAAAATTTAGGTCTGAACATCTGTGAACACGAAGTTGTTTAGACTAAATAACTACCACATTGAAACGTAAAAATGTGCCATTAGATTTTTCCATATCTATCAGTGGTTACTAGGGTGTTTCTTAGAGTCTCATTTGTTATTTCCCACCAGAGGGGACTTCTTCACCTTCATCTTACTGATCTTAATCCAGATACTGTAATATACTTACAAAACAATCCTTTGCAAGCCAGTGGAATCAGTGGCAGACTTATGGACAGCAGTAAGAAAATGCATAGCCACACCTCATCAGGCAGAAGAAGCCACACTGAGAAGTCACTTTTGCCTTTATTGCTCTGAAAGTAGACTAAAACTACAAGTAGTTGCAAGGAATGACAACAAATACAGTACAGTCTCTGACAATTCTTGTCAATTCTTGACTTGCAATAGACATGCAAAGTCAGGTACTGGAGGGGAGCATTTTCTTTTGTTCTTTAGATCTATTTTAATGTCATCTAATGTTTCTGAAAAAGAAACATGGTCTAAAGCATGCACCAGAGACACTCGGAAGATCTGTAGTCCCTATTTTAAAAAATCCTTACCACATCCTGGAAGACAGCTGTTTTGTAAAAATAAGCTAGAGAACAGATTTGCAAATAAAGACCATGCCATTATATTTTTCAAGGGAGCTTCAGGACTCACACCTCTGCAATCCCAAAGTAAGAATCTTTAAGATAGACACACACCCCCCAAAAAAAAAATTAAAATATCTGAAGGTGGATTTGTGGCATAGTAAAAATTAACGTCAAAGTAGTATTTTGAACATGTAGCTAGGCACAGATGTACTTATTTACTAAATACGTTGTTCTCTCAGCAGTCTGAACTGTATTTTTGGAAGTTGGACTGTATTTGGAGTTGGATTTTAGAAAAAAGAGAGATTAGTTTGAAATCCCAGAGTTATAAGTAACTTTCTTTGGGATTTTTTAGTAAGGAAAGATACTAAAAAAACCCAAAAGTAATAAATACATAAGCAGTGGTCAAGCTGCACTGGCATACCCTGCCAGAAATATATATGTACATTGTTATCACAGGGAAAACAGGATCAAATTTCTCAACTTTCCATGATGAATTCAGCATTTCCATTTTAACCACTATACAACTGGCCAGACTGTAATTTCCAAGAACTTGCAACACATAAGATTGAAAAGCCCTGTGATGTATGGGGATCTATTCTACATTTTAGTTCAGACTTTCAAAGGCCTATTAGGTCTATTATTACTGGCAAAGGCAACTGGAGGCAAAATTTTGTGCCAGAATAACTTGTGTTTGCACTTACTTTGGCACAATTGCTTTCTTAAAGATGTCTGAGCATGCAGAGGTACATTTTCTACAAAACCAGCTCTAACAGCTGCTAAGAAACTATGTTGTAGGGAATCATCCCAGAGCAGGAGGCAGACAGCTTACATGATTTTAACACATCTTTCCCATTTCTAAGAAATGAGACCTCATGAAGTGAACAACATATTTGTGTCTTTCATTCAATTAGTATTTTCTCTCAGTCACTGGTATTACGCGATTACACATTAATTTCTGTCACTACAATTGCTACACGGTCAACAGTTAATAGCCAATGAATTATTCTAGCATGAAGCAAATTAGGCTTTTACACATCATTGTGAAATATTTACACTGCTTTCTAGACTGAACTCAACACAGCTCAAGTTCAGCAGCATGGCAGATTGTAGAAGACTGCTGATTTACCATCAGCCTGACAAATTCCACTCTGTTGTTCCACTTATACATGAAGCTAAATAGCTGGGCAGGGTAGAGAACTGAGAGTCCAGTAATTGTGGACATAGGAAACTGGTACTTAAAAGGCTGTGAACACAGCAAGTGAGAACATGGAGTACCGTGCTATCTGCCCTTCACTTCAACTTGTACTTGGTTGACAGCTGATGTCCTAACAGGATTACTATGCATTAAAATCATCCTACTACTTCTGTTGATGTGATTCTTTGCAGAATAATAGAAGAGCATTTCCAACAAAAAATGAATGACTCATAAACTTCTTTTTAAAAAAATATAGTCTATTTAACATACTGAGTCTAGAGCACCAGTGATTATAGGACAACTGTATTTTATTCAGATAGCTTTTGCAATGATGCAAAGCCACATGTGGTCCCATGTGCATTCACAGTCTTTTTTTTTTTGAAAGCACAATAATTAGCATGGTCAGTAATCCATGCTAACATTATTATGTGACTACTGAAGCAGAGTCACTGACTGTCTTTGTGGATGGAAGAGAACAGTGTCATGAACTCAGATGGGCTGTGTTTGCTAGTATTCATTGCAACACAATAGTGCATACAAGCAGTACAAATAATTGTAATCAACCAGTGAAATAACATCTATATATAACATTCTCATGTCATTTACAGATTCTAAAACTTAATACACTACTTAATGTCTGCATTAATCCTTATAAGACCTTAAGATACAAAAGCTAGAGACTACTTGATTATGTCTTCAAAGAACTAGGCATATCAGTAGTATCCCATTCAAATCTTACAGTCCTGTTAATATCACTTCAGCCACTAATCCAAGGATAGCTTCAAACCATTTCCAGGAGAGGTTACTTGATTATGCTTTAATGCCACCTCCTGTAAGCTTCTTAAACTTAACTGTAAAAGATGCAGCAGCTTCAACTGCTCAGTGTTCAGCCACTCAGCACATCATTGAGTTCATGACACCAGATCTGAACAGAAGTTAAACCAAGCAAGGGGAAAGTGGTAGATGTAGCAAGCACAGAAATTAGGTGATACTTAAATAATGGTTTTTATTTATGTGCATTTAGTCCTCTTAAGAGCTACTACTCTGTTTTCAGCAGGCAGTTTCTGTTGTACTTTCTCAGACACAGTAAATTTCCAGGAAGGAAGTGTTTTCCCTTGTCTGAAATCAACACAAACTATGGAAAAATGTTTTCATAACATTTTCTTAGTTTCTTAGAATGTGGTAAGTAATGGAACATAGAACAAAATTATTTCACAGGTTGGAAAGAATCCATGCCACCACTTGATTCAATCTTTATGCATAACTTATCTGTAGTAATCCAGCAGTTCTAATGTGCTGAAACATAATGATTCAGTCTTCACATCAGACCTCTTCACTCAGTCTTGAATTTACCTGCAAGGTATTTTTTGGACCAGTCAGTCTATTCTAATAATTTGGTTTCCCAGTTTTTGAATCTTTTTAAACATTAGAAGCCCCATGTCAAGAATGTTAATCATTTTCAACAAGTCATGTTTCAGAAGTCATGGAATGCTTCTTATGGTATGTGGCTTAGGATCCACCAGCTTGATGAACTGAGAGAAATAAAGCAATAGGAAAAGAAGGGCTGGGGGTGGGGATGGGGGGGTGGGCTGGGGGAAGGTATTTTTATCTTCTTGTGTGAAGTCTTTAGTTCTTCTGTTTGAATACATAACTAGATTAATGGCAACAAAATAACATGGATTCTAGTTGCATTGCTAATGAACAAGGTTGGCTTTATGTAACCATTATTCTTGAATCGCAGTAAGAGATAAATAAGATTATCTGTCAACTGATTGCTGGGTTAGGGCGTTCCATCTTTGATTGGAACCTTTTCTCATTACTTCCAGAAAGAATGTACCTAGTACAAGCACACAGGATTATTAAGCAATGGGATGTTAAGACCTCTCCAGGATCTTTTGCAGTGTGCTGACACTGTGAACATAAGATCTGAAAGACTGAAATGCAGTTTCTACGTTTACTGTAAGACTATATTTTCTGTATACAGTGGAAGTGTCCATGCATAAATTGTTTACTGGAACTTGTCTGTTTTAAATTAGCTGCCTTGTAGCACAAAAGACATACAATAAAAGGGCAAAAGCAAGCTCTCTAATCTATAAAACTGAGAATTATTTGCTTCTGAAAAATTTCATTTAATTGATCAGACACAGGAGATATAAACCAGTATGCTTTAGAATGCATGTAAAACCCTTTAAGACTGCTATACAATTTAAGGACTGTCAAATAAGTAACTACCAGCTGAGTGTGATAAAAATCCAGCAAAGTGAGCATTTTCCTTTTATAGAAAGTGTATGTAATTGTCATCGTCATTGCATGATTTGTGCAGAACACTAATGTAAAAGGGAAATTGAAGAAACACAGTAAGTGTAAGTGTAAGCATGAACAAGAAGCTGAAAATATGGAACACAAAACCAAATCTGAGTATTTTGTATGATAAGAGTAATAGCTGCTTGCTTAATCAAAAAATTCAACATAGGCTCGGTAAAAATTAGTTACTACTCCTACATGAAATATCAAGAAAACCTTTGCAGGGGCAGTATTACATTGCATTTTACACATCATACATAATTAATTTATATACCACAACACTACAGAAGTAATCCTGACCTATAGGGTTGATATTCCAGTTGGCTGTGATGTCACAGAAGGCTGGAGAAATGAATAAATGGGAATCTCATAGAATTCAACAAAGGGGAAGGCAAAGTCTTGCATCTGGGGAGAAATAACCACATGCACCAGAACAAGCTGGAAGCCAACCACCTGACCAGCAGCTTGGCAGAAAAAGACCTGGGAATGCTATGGACAACAAGTTGAACATGAACCAGCACTGTTGGCTGGTGTGGGTAACAACCAACTGGGCTGCATTAGGAAGGGCATCACCAGCAAGTGATCCTTCCTCTCTACTCAACACTGGTGAGACACACTTAGAAAACTGAGTCCAGCTCTGGGCTCCCCACTGTAAGAGAGACATGGTCATACTGGGCCAAATCTAGTGAACAGCCTTGAAGGACACCAGCTGTGGAGTCTCTGTCCTTGGAGATATTCAATACTCAACTGGAAATGGCCCTGACCAATCTGCTCTAGTTGGCCCTTCTCTGATCAGGGACACTGCATGAGACAGTCTCTAGATGTTCCCCCTATTTCAATCATTTTGTGATTCCACATTTGCCAGTTTCTCAAAAAGTTGCTCTGATTTTCAGTCTTCAAGGCTTATCTCAGCAATGTGAACAATAAAATGCTTACTCTAAGTAATCACGATATAAATGGAATGACACTTAGCATGATTAAATCAAAAAAGCACAACTTTATTTGAAGCCCTTCAGCAGGGGCATGTAGATAGTACAAGAATGCCTCTTCAAAAGGATGGAGAGTGAAAAGATAGGAGGATCTGCACGAGAAGAAAATAAGCTCACAGATGACATGTAGAAATCGTGTACATTTGAATTAATAACCTTCTGAATTACTTTTCAAAGGTGAGTATTGTGCATTGGGTGGCTCAGAGTCAAACTTTCAGCAACTTTGTCTACCAGATGGAGGAAGTAATTGGAGGTAAAGGAAGGGTATTAATTAACACAGGCCCACAGGCTCCAAATTCTGTGTGGCAAGAAAGAAATACAATGTAACTACCACCAAACCGTAGGATGTTACACTGGTCTTGCTGTGTATTCCTAGGCACATAAGCAATCCAGTTCCACTTTCTGGGCTTTTCCCTACTTCATAGTATTTGTTTACTTGGAAGTAGGACTGCAACTACCAGAACATCACATTTAATTACACTGATTAAGAGAAGTAAACCAGAAAAGAATAAACTGAAGAATATTGAGAGATTCCAGTACATCATTCCCCTTTCACTGAAAGGTCATGCTTTCTTTCTGTTTTTAATTAAAATATAAAAGCAATTAAAATCTGTTTTCATTCTTCTGAATAGTTATATGACCATTTTAAACAAGGTGAAAATGTGGATTCTGAAACCTTGAGATTTGTCTCACACTTATCAGCAGGAGTTGTAGGCTAGGCATTGATCAAAATTTGTATTTTATCTACAAATCTGCAACAGCACATACATTTGCTGTGGCACATTGTTAACAGATATGCCCCATTGCCTCAGCCATACATTTAACCTAAGGACTTTTGTTATTTTAATGGCTATTGATTTATGTGGCAAATGAAGAGACGGGACGCAGCTTGATGCAAGCAAGTGTCCATTTATTAGTGATTTTCTTACAATTATATATGTTTCTACCTTCTACATATTACACACTGATTGGTTAAATCTTAAGCGTAAAAAACACTGATTGGTTAATATTTAAGGCACACCGTTAGAACAATAGGTACTTACTAGTTTATCTTGACCTAGCAATAATTTTTATTCCAAGGTTAGCGAGTTTCTTTCTACGCGGCTTTCTTGATTACATGTTGGTGCCATCCGTTCCCTTATCTGGCTACTTTTTTCTCTGTCCATCTGGTTGCCTCCTCAACTGTGACGGCTCAGGGGTCTGCAGTTAGCTTGTTCCTTTGCTCCCAGGGCTTGTGCCCTACAAGTTCTAACAGGTCTCTATTCATCAGGCTATCAGTACTTGGACTCTTGTCCTTGAGGCCTTGTCCTACAGATTTACATACTTGAAGATTGACCATTTTGATACATATCACTAATCTTGTTCGTATCAGCTGAAACTGGTCTTTGGACATATTATGATCTGTGTCAGGCAATAAAATATCTCATTAAATTAGTTCTTTATTTTCATTTGCTCTTCATGAAAAGCTATTAGTATGCTAATTAGCATACTATGACCCATTAGCTATGATGCACTGCCAAATACAGTACTAAAACACACTGAAAACAAAAACATAACTGAAATCATACTAGTAGCATTTTACTAAATGCACTAAGCATATTACATGTCTTAATAAATGGGTCCCTCTTTGCAGAGACAGTATAATTTAATAAGTTGCAAATCCATATAAGAAATATGGAACCAACCGAACAGTCATATGAAGAATTTCTGTAATTTGCTGTCATATTTATCAGCTTATTACCTTTTCAAGGAAAGTAATTCAAATTCTGTTATTTAGCTATCATGGGTTAACTATTTTGAACAGTTGCATACAAGATTCCTCCCATTAAAATGTAAGTATCAGAAGACCTAAACTTTTTTTACATTGCTTATACTAATTTCATAATCCGATGTACATACTAACAGTCATCTATTAGACAGCTGATATTGAGCATCCTGTGTTCATTTCAGCATCATACAACAAATTAAATTTAATGTTAATGCAAGTATACCTCTCATCTAGGAATATGATCTCTGACAACAATGTATTTCAAAAGAGTTCTCATTATTTCTCCTTAATGAGGTACACCAAAAAAACGAATATTTGCATACGGATTTACGCTACAAGGGTTAAAGAAGCTTTAGCCTTGCATATTTCTGTTGTTAATGTGAATTATTACTGCTTGCCCTTATGAATGAACCAGAACAAATGAGGCACAAAGTACAGAGTCATTTCTAAACAGTAAAGTTCATTCAAAATTCTTTTAGGAAATTGATGGGGGTTTATATGGCATTTGCTACACTTTTTCATGCAACATTACACACAATGCTCATTCAAATTTTTTCAGGTCACATGCAACGGAAACTGATGGAATGAAGAAGAACAAGCAGCAAGTTAGCAGCAATTAACTGCATGTAGGGAGCCTTAAAGGAATAATTCAGAGTCCTAACATTTGGTTTTAACACATTTAAATTCTCTGCTAATGATACAAAGGAGCTGGCAGCAGAACCTAGGAGTGGAGGAGACTGCTTAGGTTGCTTAGTTCATTGCATCACATGACTAATACCACATCAAATAATCCTAGCCATGGCTAAAATTCATTGCTGTTGAATCATACAAAGTTACACATTAATCAAAACAAAAGAATAACAGTGAAGTGTCGACAGGCATTAATAACATAGTGCGGAGAGACAAATACGGGGCGGGGGGGTGTGGTGGACGACGATGACAATCTTAAAATGTTCAGCTTGGAGAGTTTCAGTTGGTAGTAAGGCCACAATATGATCAGAAATACATGCTGTCAAAGAGAAGTGAAGTAAAAAATAACACCAGCCCAGTGAAGAACCTTTCTTTTTACTTTCTCTTAATGAAAATCTCAAACAGGATAGCTGGAAAAAAATGCATTCATGCATAGATTTTAGCAACATATTCACATAATGCTTTCAGAACAAACTGACTGCAGACACTGCATAGATGATCTAAGTTCAGAGGAAGTGGTTAAACTATTTTGACGGAGTTTTCCACTGGAAGCTGTTACTTAACTGCAAACATAAGCTTTTGAAGAAATGCACCATTTTGACAAAATTTTTGATTAAAAAGTTCTAAGCATTTAAAAAATAAAATGCATCTGTCTTTCAAGTCTGTTTTGATGCATCACTTTTTTATTATCTCCTTACCTAATTTTAAATTGAAACTGTTATTTTGAAAACTTAATATTGCCATAAGGTTCTGACAACAACACTGAGTTCTTTATTTTGTGGAAAAACAAGTTTTCAGCTAAATCTCAAGTAAAACTAGGAAAAAAGGCAGGAAAAGATTGTAAAAAAAAAACAGAGGTGATTTGTCTTGCCCATGGCAAGTAACTGGGACACTATCCCCTGCAAACCATTGAATACAATGGATTTCCCATTAAGATCAAATACTGCACAAAAATAAAAAGATATTGAAAAAGACTATTTGCAGTATGTCAGTCATCCACCATGTTATTTCCAGTTTCAGGCTGGGTGATTTATGAAGTATGCAGATACACGACCTGAATGGGAGCGAAGGGAAACCCACTAGGTCCAGAGTCCTGTTGCCTTTGTGGGACTCCATGGGGAATAACTTGGCAAGGATGCTGACAAGCACATCACAACAGGACGAGACAACTTCCATGCACTCTGAAAACAGGAACATTCAAAATGCAGCATCCCAGCAGGGCTCGGCCACTTTACTTGTACTCAGTTTTCTGCTGCTGTGAGTGACCTTAGAAGAAGGTGTAAAATGAAGGTAGAAATAGAAAAATATGTACCTGTTATGTAAATATTTTTCAAAGCCCTTTTCCTCACCTATTTTCCAAATATTTCTTTCTCCCACTGTTTTTCTCCAGTGGGCTTGATTTTTATTCATCACCAGGTCATCTACTTAAATTTTTTCTCATTTTAAACTCATTTTATATTAGATTTACATTCAGTGTAAATGATAATTTGATTCATGCTAAGCAATCTCTTTTATTTAAGTATACTGGCTTTGTATACAGGCTTTCTGTTTCTAGTGGTTACTTTTTCTATTCCCTGTCTTAAATATTCAGCTGTCTACCAAACAAAAGTAATGAAGTTCTGAGGCCTTTGAATAAAAATTTACCACAGACATCATGGAGGCCTTACAGGATATTAGCAATACAGGACTTACCTTGTCTTATTTATGGATGTGCTTCAAACAGAAACACTGAGTAATAGAATGTATTCATTGTAGCCTACCACCTCACTGTGGAGTGTATAAAAACAAAGCTCTGACAACTGTAGTTTGTTTTCTTTGATTTAAATTCAGTCACTGTCAGGACGATTATAACCTTAATGCAATACACTAAAAATTGAGAAAAATATAAAAGCTGAAGGTAAGGATTAAGGACATTGTATTGTTAAAAGTCAGTATTAAAGCCCTCACTGGAGTATTCACTAAAGATAAGAAATATCTTGTAAGAAATATGAGCTCAAAAAGTAAGCAAGCCTTGGTTTCAGCTGCCCATGTATGTAAGATGACTACGTAAGTCTGGACTTCTCCCAGTGCCTCCTCGGACCACTCACTTTTGTCCTAAGGGTTTGTGCTACAAAGAGTTTCCTATTTAAACTGTGTGACAGCATGAAATGTTACAAAACATATTTATTTAATACAAAACATGATGAGTGTTCCTTTTAATAAGGGGAGACCAAAACTTCTCCTCCACTGTAAAATAACTGTGTTGCTTAAGCACAGTTTCATAGTTCTCTACTACATTGTGCTGCATTAAAACCAGTTTTTGGTATCACCACCTGTGAACAACAACCAAGAACAGCTTTATTTGGGATTTTTTGTGTACAACCAGGCTATAGAATACAGAAGAGTGCTAATATTAACAATTAGTTATACAAGCAAGCTTTATGTTTCGTTTGACAATATTTTTCTAATGCAGAAATTGACCATGCTGGAATAGATCAATCTATTATGTATTTTAATGAGTAAGGGTACTACTTTTCAGGGTAGTGCAATTATTCCTATTACTACATTAAAGACAGTAACAATGTGTATTTAAAACAAAATTAATTACAGTCATATCAAAAAGCATGACTTGTATTTAACAGAATTATCAACAATGATTATTTACACAATTAAAATCAACAGCTAAGCATATGTCAGAAATTCTTTACCTATCTAAATTATATAATTAAAATTATATAATTAAATTACATACAATTATAGTAATATTTTATATTATATATAATTTAATAATAAAATCATATATAATAATTATATAATTAAAAATAATAAATCCTGGTTTATTAGTTGACGCAGGACTATCCAAAGGCTTTGAAAAAACATGCTTTACCTCAGATTCTGCATAAAATCTCTCATCTTCAAGCGGTATGGTCTTTTCTTCCACACCGCAGTCCTTCAATTACTATTAAAACTTAGTCTGGATGATCTGCAACCATTGCCAGTTCCTTCCATCTTGTCTTATTCAACAACTTTATTTTCAAGATGTCTGGCAAATCATCTTCAGAGAACACATTTCCCCTTTGGAGAAAAGGTGATTCATTTTCTTCTTTGAGCTGAAGCCATCTCATCATACTTAACATCCTGAAACAGACAAAACTCTCATTTTGTGATCCATGCTTAATGGTTCATCCTCCCAACATAACACCTTTCTTACTTTCGGAGCCTTATCAAGGCTGCTTTTCAAAACTTTTGTAGATGTGCTTATCAGATTTTATACACTCTTTGCTCACCAATGTATTTCCCAGAGTTTATTGATATACTGAACAGGGGTATAGCCACATTCAGAATTTCTGTTCGGAAAATTGAGACTTCTATAATTGGAAAAACCTTTAAAGGACAGGCAGCTTCCTGAAGGACTGTCTCCTGAGTTAAGCATCAAATCACTGCTTTCCACAGCAGAACTTTCTGCAGGTGATTGTAGTGCTAATTTATTACCAAAAATTTTGTCAATACTTGATTCAATAATGGCTCTATCCATTTGATTTATGCTAATCCACTTTCTCACTTCCAACATTTTGCCTTCCTTTTCTCTATCTTCAAATCTTTGTTTGTTTTTTCTGACCCGTCTGTACTTTAAAAACTTCAAAATTTAAGATCAAAGCCTCCAAATCATTTACTTATTCCTTTGCCTTAGGAGAGAAAGCCTGTCCCTTGGTGTTATCTGTAATATTTTTGCAAACACAGGAAATGTCAGCCTTTATGGGAAAAGCAGAATTTTTCATCTTGTCTTTATTATCTACTATATGCTTTTTTCTTGTGCTGCATTTTCCACTGCTGTTAGTCTTTTTTTCCAGAAGAAAACATTGCCTTCCAACCAAGTAGAAAAAAAGTGGTTTGTATTTTCTATTTTGAAGGAAGAAAATTTATTTGGAGACTTTTTTGGTATAATATCCTTATTGGATCTCCTTTTAATGTCTGTCAGAGCAATTCTTTCTGCACAGTTCTCATCAGATCTATCAATTAGGGTAATCAAAAAATAGGTATGAGTGTTTTCATGCAGTGTTTCTCCCTCATCCAAGCTTTCAAAATATTTCTCCTTGAGGTTTTGTGGTCATCAACAGCTGGAAGTTGGCCTAAAGTAACTTTTTAGATCTTAGGATCCTTTCCTTCCCATTTATCCATAATTACTGTTCTTCATCGATTAGTAAGATTCTGTAAGACTGAATCTTACAGAAACACTTGTTTTGAAAAGGTAATGAATAAATAGGAATGGATTTTCCTTGTGTAGTCCATACTGATAAATTAAATGCTACAAAGTCTAGATGCACACATCAGCATGTAAACTGAACTTGTCTGCCCACGAAAAGCAAAAGCTACCTGAACTTTCAAGTTTCTCCATCTTGCTAACTATTGCTTTCTTACTTTCACTGTCTTGAGAAAAGATACATTCTTGGTACAACTGTGAATTTCTTGACAGACAATTGCTCTTGGGAGCTTTACTGTGAGTCTGTCCTATACATTTTCTAGATACTTCTGAACCTAATATTGTTATCCAGTCTTTTTCTGAATGTGATATTCCAGGTCATTTCTCACTGTCTAATTAAGTGGCTGAGTGCTGTTTGACACAAAATTGATTTCCATCATCTTCTGCCTTCATTATGGAATACAAAATTTTTCCTTGCAATGCTTAGTCTGGTTTGTTTTGAGCAACAGGACAGGAAACCTTTATTTTTTTTTAGTAAGCTAGGTGCTTGACCTGTATGAACTTGAGGTCTTGAGCGTGAGTTGTCTTTGTTTCACTAGGGATTTTGGCATGCAGCTGTTCAGTCGCTTTTTCAGAAAAGTGTTCTGCCTGAAAGGAAAAGAAAGCATGTTAAAATGAACTAAAATGTTCCTTTAATATATTCAAAGCTGCATTACTTTGTTGGCAGAAAGCTGTAAGATAGTGGGGTAAAAAAATCCCAAAACATGCAAATCCATTTGAAATTACCTATGTTTAAATAAAGATGTTGTTGTACTTCACTATTTAGTGATAGTGATGACTGCAGATTTGATCCTGCCCCTAATAAAGGAAATTCTTTACTGACAGCAAAGACAACCCTGAAGATTAAGAGCTCAGTGAATGCCAAACAAAGACATAAAAGCAATATTCCCTTGTTGAAGTTCTATCTGCCTAACATGAAATAGGTGAGAAAATTAAGTTTTTTTCAAGGACAGTTTTCATGTGATTAGAATTGGGCATATGCACCACTGGCATCTTACCACTGACTCTTTAAAAGTTCTGAAACTTTAAAGTATTCATAGCAAGTAAGGCAGCTCTTTGAAGTGCTCCTTTATTTTCTTAAACATATGGAAAATCTTTTATTTATTTACTTTTAAACTGGAAAACCAGACTCTGAATGTATGAATATATGAAAATTAAAATCTAGATGATATTTAATTTCACAGTTAAAAGGCAACAGACCTTTTACACAGTATTCTATTGCTATTTTGATATGTTACAAATCAAACCCCAACTATGTTCACAGTTACCTTTAAACTAGATAGGACAATACACAAAACTCCTGCTTGCTATCAGACCCATATATTTTCCACTTGGCAAACAGGATTATATTGGTTGATTTGAAAATCCATCAGAAATTTAAATAGTACAACAGAAACAAAAATATTAAATGCATTATTTCCAAAACAATATTCTGGAGTATAAGAATAATATAGGGTATTAAATAAATCTGATATTTAGCCAGCAAAGCGTCTCTAAATTTTAAAAAACCCCAGCAAAACCTAATTTTGAAATAAAATCCTTAATCACAGCTCACTATCCCAAGGGTAGGACAGGTAAATTTCTCTATCATCAAGAATTATAGTAAGGAAGGTTTTTTTATATTGTCAGATATTCAACAAACTCATAGATATATGCATGTATGCCTCTGCAAAAATCTTTTAAATGTGTGATCTGCTAAAGCCTCATGAAGCCCTGACAACCTTGAAGGTGAAATCCTGACTTCATTAAGATTAATGATAATATTTCCAGTGATATTAACGCAAAGTCCATAGTTTTGTTTGTTTCCAAGGTCCAGCTGAGTCTTGCAGACTCAGAAAAATCAAACTAGCTCAGATTTGGGGAACACAAACAAATTCATCTGAATGAACACTGCAGTGCCACAAGATATCATCAATCGTTATGAAATACACAATTCCATTTAGGATGAAATTTAGCAATCAAGATGTCATTCAAAAAGGATTATAATGTATTTGAATTTAATTTTTTTTTTAAACTCAAAAGCCACAATAAAGTTGATAGCATACTTTTTTTTTTTTTTTTGCTGTCAATCCAGATCTGTACGGATCTTACTGGAGGAAAAGAAGCAATAATGCAAATAACAGGAAATCTACTTCACCCGTTTTCACCTGTCTACAGATATAGACCTTAATCTTACAAGAAAATTTTTACATGCTTAACTCCAAGCATATAGCTATCCTAGGTTACATGAAAAGGTGTCTTTTTCTCTCTCTTACAGCTTAACACCAACATTTGTCTTCCAGACTGACTACGCAGTCAGACAAGGAAATGTTGATAACATGATCCTGCATGTAACTGAATATATTAATAAAGATTTGGGTAAGGCTTACTCTCAACAGCATTTGATTTTGATTACAGGTCACCCCTGTAGCATGAATTCCCCTTAAAATGAAGGAACTTTAGCAATGTCCCTTTCAGGCTTAAGTACCGACTTGAAAGTAAGCACTGGTTATTTTTCAGTATTTTCCTTGAGTATTTGAGCCTTCAGATTCATATTGCTACTTTTTTTTATTTTAGGAAACAAGGCAATATACTACAAGCTTATCAATCACAATTTTAATAAAAGGTAAAAAGAGCAGTGAAGCATTTGGATTGACAGCACATCTAAAACTGATGTGTTTCCAAAGACCAATTCTCAAAGCTAATATAATCAGTAAAACGAATTCATTCAGAGGCTGCCCTTAGGAAATATTCTCCCAAGACAAAACTGACTGCAGATACTTCCAAGGCAAGCCAGATCCCTTAAAATCTAAAACTTCCATTAGGTTTAAAGCCACTAAGATGAACTAATACAGATGATCAAGGATTTAGGTGAAATACCACATATTCTTGGACTTCTGTTCCCACCCTGATCTTGCCCTTGCCCAAGTAACTCACCTAAGCAGGCTGAAGCATATTAGGCAAATAATGAGCAAATCAGAATTCACAAGTCATACAATATCATTCCTAAGGTTCAAGATATGTTAGACTGACCTTACTACTGGCGCGGATCTTCCACATACTCCCCCTCTGGCTACCCTGCTCATGGAGCAGAGGACACATGGGTTCAGGTATCAAAGCAATCAAGAAAATAAATGTTATTCCACCCAGTCTCTGCTCTAACAAAGGGTTCTTGCATACCTGCTGGCCTCAACTGAACAGTCTGCACAACCCTTCTGATTCCAGCAGAGTAGGCAGCATGAGGCACTACAAGACTGCCAGAAGGACAGTCTAATCGAAATGGCACCTATCAGTTATAATGGAAAATCCTTTTAATATCTATACAGAGCAAATGACATCTATAACAAAATATATACCAAATGAGATTTATAATAAATTAAATGTTATCATATAATTTTGTAAAATACAACAGAGCTGATGATTGATACCTACAGCTATAAGTAAGCTATGTAAGTAAGATACAGCAGGAAATAATTAAGGGATAGAAGACAGGGGAGACAGTGCAGAAAAACAGGTCTCTTGTTTGGAAACTTATGATAAGTTCCTTCCAAGAAAATACTTACTGATTATTTCACAGCCTGTGTTTCCTTCCCACGTAGTTCTTTTAAGTCCCAAAGATTTGACATTCTCTGTACATACCAAGGGCTTTTTTCAAAGTATTTCTATTTCCAATTTCAACTACTCTCTAGTCTCCATTTGTAATTTAGACCACAAAGTAATAAAAGCTTTGTGTATTTCTATCCTTTAAACATTACCTTAGGGGCTGATAAACATTTTCTTGGTTGCTAGAGGTTAGAAAAACCAAAACAAGCAGCTGACAAAATCTTAACTGGCACAGCAAGAAATGCAATCCAGACTCTTGTAGGTTTGATAAAAAGCAAAATAAAGCAAATAACTAGCATTCACAAATAATTTACTGAATAATATGGCCACAGAAACAACATTCAGCAACACAAAAATTAAATTTATCTTGCAAATGCCATCTGAATGGCTAAGAAAATTATACTAATTTATAACACATTTATTATAATAACTTCTCTCAGAAACCTGGTTTTCAGGTTATCAGACCACGTTAATTTTCAAAGCAAAGCTGCCCCACATACTTTTGCTTGCCTGCCTTCTCTAAGAGTAATTCTCAAACATTCTTTGATTATTTTTTTCCTCCTAAAATGAAGCCTAAAACTAAAGCTCTCTGGCTCAGATCAAACTGTTTCACTTTTTACCAGTACATCCTGTTCCTCCTTACTACGAGAAAAAGAACAAAATCAAAAGTTTAATCTGCATAGTTAATGAGGGGAAAGAAGATATCACAAGAACACAGTGTTTTTAGACTTGGAGACTATCTAAAGCTCAGAACTGTGCATTGTGTGTTAGTACACGTGTAGGTTGCATGGATCACTACCCTTAATTGTTCCCAGGGAAAGCTTCCACAGTATTCTGCTCCCATATGCCCTTTGGACAACTTTCTCTCAGTGAACTGTCTCATTTGTATTACCTCAAGGCTTTGCAGGGAGTAACAGGACAAGAGACAATTTTATAATTTATAGTTTTCCCATAAAATTCAAGAAAGCAGCCACTTAAATTGATGCAGGTGATAATTTTCAGTTTCTACCGTTTAGTGAAATCAGCAGAAGCACTCGCACTATCCATGTGAAGATCAACAGGGCTGACAGAAACTTTTCATATCAAACTTCTCAGTGGAAAACACTGTTCCACCAGAGCACTGCAAGTCCTTGTTCTCTTTTAATTGATTCTTCAGGAAAAAAAACATCCATTATAAATTAAATATTTCAGCTTGACATTACACTTCTTATCAGCTGCACAACTATACTGTCTTCATTTCTGTTCCCTTTTTCTACAGGTCTACTCTCTGGTGCCATGTTAACCTACAGCCAAATTTTCCAACTTGATATCAAATGCTTGAGGTCTCCCTTCCTACTACACGCTGCTCAGGAGCAGCTGCCTACACAGAAATGTATCATTAGGATCTTTTAGAGCAATCAAGGAGGCCAACATACAGCAGAGACCATCAGTCCTGGATGAACAGATTTCCCTTCTGTGTTGCTGTATATCAACACCAATATCTTCTTTAACTCCTGGGACACCTGAGCTACAGCAGTGCTGCAGTAAATTAAAAACCACCTGTTATTTTTTTTGTGTTTGGTGCAAAGTAAGTTCAAAAGAGCAGGACAGGCAGGGAGGAAAGTGACTAAAGGTCTCTCATTTGACTAAACTGAAAATGTGTAAGCTGTGGTTAGCTAAATTTATCCATGATGCCACCAGCCAAACAGAACTGAATAATAATAATTGCTTGTCATTTCCAAGTGCAGTTGAGAAGCGTGACCAAAGGCAATCCTGGTATGCAGAAAGATGCATAGTGCCAATGAGAAGGTCATTACAATCACACAAGTCCAGCTGAAGGTTTAAATGGAGCTTGCTTTCACTACCCCTCACAGACACACACTATGGATATACTATATATATATATAATGTATATATAGAGAGATGCATATTTATGTATCTGCAGGGATGCTGCCAGCAGTGGCAGAACTCTGAGCAGGATGGCTGTGCACTCACAGCTCCACCAACACTGGGGTCACCCAGCCCTGTCCACTTGGGGTGGCAAAAAGTGCCACTGGAGATCTTTGGCACTGTATTTTTCTGAACCGGTGTAAAAGTTTATTCTGAGATCAACAAAACTTGAACTTATGCCTAAAACTTTAAACATCTAATTCAAAACTGTTTGGAAATATTTCTTTAGTGTTATTAAAAAAAAAAAACCAACCACCAAAAAACTTAAATCCCAAAAACCAAACCTACTAAAAAAAACCCCAAAAACCCCACCAATACCAGAATCAATTTTTTTTAAAAAGGCAGAGAACTCCTGATGGATTATTCTGTAGTACCACAAGAGGACACTCTTAAACTTCTTTTTTTAATGAGGACAGGTGTATTACAAGTTGTTTTGTATTCAGTGGTAAATATAGATTTCTGCTCCCCAGCAACACAGAAAAGAAGGACAGTTCTTGATATTAATCAAATCTTGTTTAAGCTCAGAATTCAGGTAGTAAATAATTAATAAAATTTGTTATAATATCTCCTTTAAAAAATTTAGCTCAACTGACAGCTGTAGCCCTATACAAATTGCACAAGCTTTGGTTCTTACAGCTTTTTCGACTACTTGCTCATTTATACCTTTCCTCTGAAAGCATGTAAATGTATACACTATATTACAACATTGTTAGAAACTTGCTATTTCCATCTCTGTAAAGGTGTCTTACCAGTACTCGTGTACCTTGGCTTTAACTGCTCAAATCAACTAGGCATTTATACTATTTCTAAAAATTTCTTAGGAATTATGTTTTTAGAACCATAAACCAGGTATTTAAATTAGCTGTAGTATTAAAAATAATGAAACAACTACAGTGTCACTGGCTTATCATTATTTTAGAGATTTTGGGTGCAAGTTTTCGAGATAAAGTCAAGCAAGTAATTAGAATATGTGAATTATACATTAAAAACACTTGTGCACATGTAACCCAGTCACAGGTTTGGAACAAAACTAACACAAATACATAAAATATCTTCCTTCTCTGTAGTAAACTTGGTGGAGCATTTACAATCAACCTGTAAAATCTTTTTCCATTTTGCTTATTATATGACTTGCAGTAAATTCTGTGGCCTGAACAAGGACAACAACAAAAGAAAAAGTTAAATGATTAATTAGTTTCTTTATACATACAACTTAACAATAAACTGATTAGGAGCAATAAAACTTAACGATAGCTGATGTTGCTGGTTATATTTGGGAAAAAGGTGTTTCATGCCTAACTTAATTTTAAAGTTTTCATGAGGTGAACAGTACTGTTAACAAAACTGAGTAGGACTAATGCCCTTATTATACTGGTTAGTTGTTTTACGGGGAAGAGAGTAGCCTCAAATTGTTATTCAAAGACTCAACATTACATTTTTAACTTTGGCTTTCATCATAGCAGCAATTAGGTGGATACAGGAGACCACAATTATCTTTGCCTTGACCAACGTGGCCATGTCTGAGATATTCTGCTGGTTTACTTACATCCTTCAGATCTGTTTGCTGATTTTTGTTCAGTCTGATGTGTTAGTACCAAAAGAACTTTCCCCACATTACTAGGTCCAGTCTGATCCACCACAGCATTTCCAGCAAGCTGAATTTACCACATTGTCACCATATCCAGGAAAGATTTGGGTAAAGAAAACATGAAGAAACTTGTAATAAAATGTCCATTTTATAGCTGGTAGTAATATGAACAACTGTATTTTTTCTCCTGTCTTCTTGTTCTTTTATAATCTATATGGAAGCTTAACACTTAGATGAATGTAACTACAAATAGGATTAACACTGCTTGCTTTGTGTATCTCTGGAGAGTCAGACTCCTATAGTGGGGGCTTTCTGGTGTACATTCACAGCTATATTTTAGTATTTTAGGTAGATGTGAGGTCTGCTCAGTTGTGATTTCATAATTTCAAATTTGCTGTATTCCTTTTTCTAAGTTGTTATTTTGTGACGAATAGCTCCAGCCTCTGGGGAGAAGTATCTTGTGATTTCGGAGTCTCCTGGTTGCTTTTTGCTAAATGCTCTTCTCAGTGTCCCGCCAAGGGAGTTCTGATAACTCCAGAAGTCAATAAGTTAAGTACAGCCATAAATTATTCGCAGGCAGGAGAGTAGAGACAGTCACAGAACCAAAACCTTTGAAACAGATGCTATTGTACTTTATAAAGGTTTTGAGAGTGCTGGATCACAGCATATTTGCTACATCTGTAGATTTTTAGCAAGTATGTAAGAACAGCGAGTGCTGCAATGCACGTTGCAAAATAATGGCTATTCAGCACACAATATACAGGAATCAGTTGTACATGTTTTGCAGCTCTGGAAAATTAACACGTCAAAATATTACCAAATTAAAAAGGATGGGAAAGAAACATAGAACTGTGTTTCCTCCCACTTCTCCATGAGAAGTTTTCCTCACATGATCATATAAATGGCCCTCTCTGATCTCTGCATCCTGATGATCTAGGCATTATGCTGCACTGCTTTTTTCCCGATAATTCACTGTAAGACATGCCTTATTTCATCTCCAAAGGCTCACCTGTTGTTCCACATACACTCCTGGCCAGTCCTGATGGATACACAAAGTGTATCTGTTAGTTTTTAAGTAAGTTGCCCTTTTACTATTTCTTCAACGTTAGCCTCTCTCTCTCCTTAGCACTTTCATCAGGCGTACCTGCCTGGGGTGCCAGGTTCTATATTTTACTTTGCAGCAGTTCAGTTTCAGAAGCATTTTCTCTTTGTACTTTCTATGCTTTTTGTAAATAACCAGGAGAATGAAAAGGAACTAGCCCTTTTAGTGCATTGCCAAAGGTTCACCCTGCCCTGTTACTGACAAACGCTGCTACAGTCGCACCTCCCCGTCAGCCAGGGTGGCCAGGCTGTGGCTGGTGAGCAGCCCGGAGGTGGCCGTTGCAGTCCCCGGGGCACGCAGAATGGTTTGGATGTCCAGGGTGTGTATTAAAGTTGCATGTGAGAAATGGAAGAGGAAGAGAGGCTTAGAAAATAAGGATTTTCACAGGAGGAGCTTCGTGCTTTGTGGAGTATAGTTGCCTAAGTCAGAACAGCAAAGGAGACTGATCAGAAGACAGTGCACATGAAGGAGGAAGTAATGAGTACACAGCTGGGAACAGAAACTCCTGTTTCCAGCCTCTGAGCTCCCTTCACACACAAACACGCCAGCTATGCTGTTGTAATGACAAAGGAACTGCTCACACATTAAAAAGAAGAGATCAACCCTTTATCTGTGTACCCATACCATGCCATACTCTTTAAAGACATGTTTTATCTCATTTCCGAGGTTCCAAAATAACTTTTGGGAAACAGAAGTGTCAAGGAAAGGGCAGGGGGAAAGAAGGGAAAAGGACTTCCTATCCATCTGAAATGAAGAAAATTGCGGGAATAGAATAATGGTCTCAAAGGTAATAGAGTTAGCAATATTTTTGGTGAGCTGTCCAAAGAAAACACAACTGGCCTATTCTGGCTTAACAGCAGGTTTATTAAAAAAAAAAACCCAAAACAACACAAACCCAAAAGGATGAAATAACAAAACCAGATAGGCAACTATGAAGCAAAACTTCATATTTTCACCAGCAGTTGATGTTTATTTGGGGTTTATACCAGTTTAGCATAATAAAGGCATCTCTTTACATCACCTTTGTTGTTACAGTTCCCTGCGGATATACCATGATGTCAGACCGAAATGGCACATGCCATCAGCTAGGCAAAACCAGTAGAGGAATGGTGGTTGTCATGAGACCACGAGATGCGGTGCTACTGAATTTGGCATTTCCAGTGGTTATATACCTGCTGAGTGAGGATTACAGCTGCGACTGAGACTTAAGCAAACATTGAGCTCAGATGTTTTTTTGGATTTGGCTTTGCAGAAGTTCTGTTTCTCATACCTAAGTGTATCTCCATATGTCGACCCAGCTCTAACTGTGGGAAAAGAAAACTGAGGATTTAGTCGGAAAAAAATAGGGGACACATCAGGTGACATTTTCGTTTGTACTGCCAGGGTCATTGCACCTGAAGTTAATTTAAAAATACATGCAACCCTCTCAAAACTTCTCTTCAGGAAACTATTGCTGCAAATAGTACTGAAAATCAGAACACATTTTAAAGATGTTTTAAAAACAGACTTTTCAGAAGTCATTACATGCGGTAGGTCTTTTTATTACAGACTATAAATAGGATCTACAGGATTGCAGTTGAGAGGCTTTCTGTGTTCTGTCTACAGCTTTTTCCAGTAACACATGCTCTATTCAATCAATACAGTTAATTATTCTTCAGTCAAAGAAAGGTAACCTATTTCACCTCAATTTCTAGTCCATTTAAACCAGTTATGTTCTCTTCCATCTTTTGTGACTAGCAATTAGTAAGCAGTATTTGTTCATCAGGACACTGATGATTCTAGGGGCCACTTTGCATCTCTGAAGTATCTACCATTTCGTGAGCTCAGCAGACGTATCTGGATTGAAATGGCAAGCCAGCTACCATGGGAAAACTCAGAACTAAATGCACAAAGCAGGTAATTTCTCATGCTTATGTTTCATTTTTATAAATATTTTTTGCACCCCTCCACTACATGACTGTGAAGTAGAAATTAATGCTTTATTGTTCTTCACTGTCACGCACTATCATGCTGTGGTTGGCTATAGCAGGAAAACTTTTGTGATACAAGTTTTGCCACAGCCTTAAATTCCCACTACATGATTAAGCATCACCACATAGGAACAGCTAGTGCCCATGTTTTCTAGGAGGGAGCTACAAGACATGTAAAGGGCAAGCTGTGAACTTAACAGCGTAAGACAGAATTGCTGCAGGGAGTTCATCTGCTGAGATGAACAGCAATAACCTGCTTTAAAAGAAACCAGCTGCAAGCAAGGCAGATTCAAAACATCAAAGCAGCTCCTACAAACTTCTGAGGATAAGACTGAAAAAGGATTCACCTTTGCAGACGGGCAGAATGAAAAACATTAAGGCTATGGAATCAAAGTCTTGCAGCATGGCACTTAACAGCTGTAACAGCAGAGACCTTCACAAGGTGTCTCAGAGATCTTTTTCCACATAAAACACAGCTGTAAGAAAACCTACAGCAAATCCATACAAACAGAAAAGATGATTACTTCCTCTTGGGTTTAAACAAAACCAAAAATGAACAAAATAAAACAAAAAGTTAAGAAACGTACCTTGACTTCCAAATGAAGTTTCTTGCCTTCCAGTGCTTGTGATCTTCAATTTGGCCAACACGGCTGTTGTCAAGTTCTAAGTTACCTACAGCAACTATTAGCACTGATACCTGCATCCTGATGTCTTCAGATGCCAATTTGGCATGACATTTCTGTGAGTTTTAATTTTAGAGAAATTTTATGTGTCATTATTCAGAAGGAATTTTATGACAAATTCTGAATTTCTACTCGAAGTACACATGCTATTCCCATAAATTGTGGTAAGTACTTAGAATGTTGAGGAGGATATACTGTATTCTCACGTTACTGCAGGAATGCAACCTCTTTTCAAGGCAGCATTACAACTTACCCCATTTCAACTGAGCAAATAGGTGTACTTGTACTATATAGTACTGGCCCTTTACATTTCAAATTGCCAGACAGTCCATTTACATTTTGGCACCTTCTGTACTGTACATACACATCTGCATCTAAATGTTTTATGTGTTCAAGAAGTGTCCTTGTTTTTTTCTGACTTAGCTCTCCAAAACAATGTTGTTTCCTCTTTGCAGACTGTATGTTTCTTACCGGATGCTTTTTCACTGTCCGAGCTCCAAATCAACTTAATATAAGCAAGCTCCATCCAAAAGCTGCAAAGCTTTGCTTGCATAACAGTCTAGCCAGAACTGCCTACCAAAAGGTTGCAGCCATATTTTATGGGTCTAACTTTAAAAGGGCCTAACTTTAAAACCAGAGTTCTCAATTTGTATTCTCTGTGTAGTAATTTTATTTCAGGGCAAACTGAAGACTATGACCAACTCTTACATAGTAACTGCGCAAACCATTAAGCCCTTGGTTAGTGTATCTGAAGCCATGTTAATAATATCTCATTTTAAAGCACTTTCTTACTGTCTCTCCAGCTGATGAATAAAAAAATCAGTATGTAAAAAAACCTGTAAGAGTTCTAAGAAATCCGCACTGCATCACGTACTGATTAATTCTCAACAAGAACTATTATTTATGAAACATCTTTCACCATATGAACAGTCATAACTGCAGAAACCTTTTCTCCAGTGTATTTTTATTAGGGATTCCTGCCATCATATCAACATACAAACCAATCAGGATGTTGACATATAGAAATGTGAAATTCACTGTACAAAGATAAGGCTCAAGTTACAGGTATATTTTCCCCTTAGTCTCCATGAAATAAAACCATTTTAAATTCTTCCCAGAGTTGTGTTTATAAATGTTAGACAAACCACAAAATAGATTTCAAGTACATAACATTTAACAATATAATCCAAGCACAGACAGAAATACACAATACTGTACCTATAGATTCTCCATAATCCAAGTCTGTCATCCTCACCCATAAAATACGAGACTGCTACTCTCTCTGAATATGCCCAGCCATATCCTTCTGTATGTATTACGTGGTCCTAGCCTTTAAGTTACAGGATTCTCATTACCTTCGGTTAAATTACTTTTACAGACTAGAGAATATCAGGAAGGAAGGGAAGAATTTTAAAAGGCCAGGCCTGAATATATGCACATAGTTAGTAAAGGCAGGCGTATGTGCGCACACACGCTTGCATTTAACCCTACGTAAAACCTTACTGCACTGCACAGTTTCTGAGATTATGTTCTCATGCAACTCAGCTATTTTCTGATAGAGTTAAATCAAGCATAATAATACTCCTACTTTGGGAGTGCTGTAATTTACAGGGACAAGACTATATTTTAGAGCATAAGATCTAAGTTTTGTTTTTTGTTTTTGCTTAAATACTTATCAGGCTTATATAGAATCCTCTATGGAACCATGTCTCCATGATCCAGCAGGATGCCAGCTGCCACAGCCTTCACAACTCAAAACACCTTTTCTGACACCTTTGTTTAGAAACAATGCAAGTGAGTAATTTCCTGTTAAGGGCAAATATCGTCTTTAGTTCACTCTCCGTTTCTATTAGGCTGAATGATTACTACCTCATGGGAAAGGATCATTTAGCTGCAAGTAGCACAAGAAGAAGTACACATCAATAACTAATCAATAACGATTCTTCTGGGGAACAGATTGGCAAGGACAACCAAAGACAAGAGAAAAAAGGTAGTTGTTTAATTCAGCCTTTCTTGGTTGGGAAATGAATAGCAATTCAAAAATTTTCAACTAAAAAAGAACTCCTAAGCCATGTAACTGTTTTGTCCTTCAAAAACTGGGGAAGATTAGAGGGAAAGGAGAAACCCACCATGGAAATTGCCATTTTCAAACTAGAATCTGCAAAGGCTCACATGAGAAAACCAAGCAAAACTGATTCTCTGATATCAAAACTAAATTAATTTATTCAGTAGGAGATCTGGTACAATGTGTTAAATGCACATCTAATAAAATAGCCTTAAATATGTCTCCAATTCATAAATGTCTAAGCAGGAGAAAGGCTCTGAGGCCAAAATCAGATTTCCCTTGTTTAAATATGAAATACATCTGCACTAATATCAGGTCAGGGAAAAAGAATAAAAACTTTCTCCTCTTCAAATGTACCACAGGGGTTGTATTTAAGGCCTTCAAATGTTCTCAATATTGACAAGATTGTACTTAAGTATATTCTCTAAGCTATATTGGAATACTTTTAGATACACAAATCCATGTTACACGAAACAGCATTAGACCATGTAACTGGGCTTACAATAATGGGAAAGAGGGTAAGTATGCTGCTGTATGTGAAAGGAAGCATATTAGTATGCACGGAAAATATGTTGTCTTAGAGATTAGTAATAATGGGCATCAGGGATGAAGATGCATCTCTCTTAAAGTGTTTAAGCCTTTAACTGAGTCAGTAGGATACTTTTACATCGACTGTACAGCCTAATGCTTGTTTTTAAAAAGGAATACAAAAAATATATTCCTTTTCCTCCTTTCCCCTTCTCTTAATTTGTAAAGTAGGTAACTCCCTATTGATCTAGGTAGGGTGCTTTTTTTTTTTTTACTTTTTTTCTTCTTTTTTCTTTTTTTTTTTTCTCCTTACTATTGTCTTTTTCTATGTTATGTACAGTAATCTACATATAGACTGAAGACTCAATGTCTTCCAAAACATACTTACGTACTTGGACTATCTTGTAGGGACTTTCTACAGCACTGATAAAGTGTAAGACAACCTGACAGGTAAGAGGAAGGATCATTATTTTTAGTTCTGCTCACTTCCCCAAGCTTTACAACTGTGCCTTTCAGAAATTCTTCTGCACACTTGGTGTCCTTTCACCTCATCCAATCAGCCCCTACTGAACTTGAGTGAACTTTTAATATATTTCCAAACCACAGTCCCTCTATACAGAGCTATATTAAACTCATTCATTCTTCAGCCCATAGTTTAAAAACAAATCATTGCTAAAACACTAAAAACACCCTACGTGCCCTTGTGCATTACTCTTAACGGTTTCTACATTTAAATAACATCAGAAGTTGTCTTTTGCTAAAAATTTACCAAAATATTTTAAACACATAAAAATGTAAAAAAAACAAACAAACAGAAAACCAACTCAAAAACAAAACCCCAGCATAAACATTGCTTGTATAGGCATTGGTTAGAAGAGACTGCTGTACTAAGGAGTATATTCAAAAAGGTTTTTCTTTCAGTTTCATTGGATTTAGTGTCATGAATCTAAAGGTTAAGGACAATGAACTTTACTGTGACCCCATCTTATATGATGTAATAGATGAGCAGGAAGTCTGAAATGCAATTAAAATAAAGCTTCTTTTTTTGTTATTGAATGGTGACTGCATAAACCCGTAACTAAAGGGTAGCTTAAGTATGTAAAGAGAATTTAAGAAGCTGAAGAATCTGTAATGAACTGGATATGAAGACAGCTACCAAATGATGGCCCCAGGGGCAATATGGAAAGCTGGCACTAACCGAAATTTTGAATATAGCCCTTAGTTTTATCATATTTATTTCAAATTTAAAAGCTGCCCAGCATGTCACAAATGAAGTTTATTTTGCAAGCCACCCACTGCCTAAGGGGGCAGTAATATTCAATATGAAACTGCTGAAATTCTGGTGTCTGACGGATTTCATGAAGAAAAGAAATTTGAAGGTCCGATTCCAAAAGAACAAGCAGAAGAGGAAACACAAACAACAACAGTCCAAGGCCTACAAGAAGAAGTCTGGAGAAACTCTTCACAAAGGCATTCACCTCTATGTTGCCCATTACAAAGTCATAGCTCCACCTAAGTGCTCTCCGAGCTTCTTTCAGTTCTTCCTCTTCTGCAATCAAAAATGCATTTTCATCTGCTTCCAGTTCCTCAAATGAATCTGTATCATCTTTCTCATTCTCTACTCTTGGACAGGTATCAAAGAGCATGTCAATCTCATCATCAACAGGGGTGGGCAGCAAGCTGGCACTGGGATTGTATACCATTTCCGAGATGGTTAAAGGTTCTTCTTTCATCTTCTCTTCCTGTTCAATGGCAAGATCAACATTCTCCCCAGTGTCCTTAACGGGGGAGCTTGAAGTCACAGGTACTGAAATCTCATCTTCCTTTGGCAGCTGGATACCTTAAAAAAGGAGATGAGAATAGTGATCCTAAATTTCTGCCTTCCTGGTGGCAAAACTCATCCTTCCAATAGTATTAAAAAAAGGTTGGAAAGATGATTCTGCAATTATTTTGTATATTGAAACCAAACCACACATGATTAGCAAAAACTGGAAAAGGTTTTTGAAAAGCTACAGAGGGCAACATCTTTACAACACTGCAGTAACCAGATGTGCTTAACTGTAACTGATGCAGCTAATAATGCTGTAATGCAAAACAGAAAACAAAACAGCTCATTTTCTACTAACAATAAGACTTCTGATATTAATTAACACGTAGTACATATGTGAATTGGTCTTATTTGGTGTATAACAATAACAGTAAAAATAAACACAACAACCCACCTTTATTTCTTTGAGGAGAATGTGGTAAGATAAGGGCTGAGGTGGGGAATTTTTGATAGAGAATCACATTAAAAAGAGATAATAGGTTATCACGATAAATTCACATTAACAGCAGAGAGGACAAAAGGAGAAGGTGGCTGACACTCAGTATGAGGATTACATATCATTGAAACAGAATGAGCCTCACCTCTAAAAAGCTCCCTCTTCTCATGTCTAATTTTTCTTCCAGTCATCTTTCTACTCTTTGTACGCACAGTTTCTTTTCTCCCTCTCCTTTAAATTTTTCTCTCCAACCCTCAGAGAGGAGTCTTTCTTAGCCTTATGGTATGCTTGTTTCTTATTACCCCACTTGCTGCCCAAGCTTTCTCTTCCTGAAACTTACCTTTTTCCAGTTTAACGTCAGTAGCAGTAAGTCTGAAAAAGAGTCTTGGTGTTTAGCAACTATATCAACACAGCAGTGACTGCTGTTAGTCATCAGTTGCAGGAGTGGAAGGGAGAAGAGTCAGACACAGAGCTCAGAAAAAGTGATGGGAAAAATAGATTTAAATTTGTCCTAACTCTCATTACCATCATCAGATACCATCTATATGCAAAAGGAACAGACCATACACAGTATCATGTGCAACAGAAACACATAACCCTTAGTACTTCTCATTTTGTGATGTTAAGCATCTCTCCATTCTTTACTGACTAATACAAAAACAACAGATGGATAAGGATCAAGCAGGTAAAACCAATACAAGGCTACATGACTTGTCCAACAAGTAACTCAGGAAATCCATGTCAATGTACTATTTCAAATAGCCTAATTCTTTGATTTTAGGTAAAAGACAGTGAACTGACATTATCAAAGATTCATTCCAGTTTTATTGTGGTAAAGATTAAGGTTCAGAGACTTCAAAACAACATGATGTAACAGAAAATATACTATTACAGAAAAAAAAAAGTACTCGGAAAAACAGTACATCTCCAGCCCTAATTACACTGGACATATAATGGTTTTCAGTGTGAATTACAAGGGTCTCAGCAAGCTACATTGAAGTTTTCTGTTAAAGGATGGCAAACATAAAAAAAATTAAACTGAACAAAAGACCTATTATGGTCAATTTGAGGTGAAGGAAATAAAGTATGTCCTGAACCATGCTATAAAGAAGAGATGCACCAGTGCTCTGTAAACAGACGAACCAGGACAAAAACGGAAAAGCAAAAATCCCCGTCATAAAGGCATCTACAATATAGGACAGTAAACAGCTTAGGTGCATTTGGATTACAATACTAAGCCACAATTTTAAATAGTAACCAAACTATAACTGACCAGAATTCTGCAAAGAATCTCACTTTAAGATCAGAAGACTTTTCACATTTTTTCTTGAAAAAGCCACTTTTTTTTTGTACATTATTAGTACTAAGAATTTTAAATACCATTCATTGCACTGAAATTATTAACTTTGTTTCTGAAACCTACTTTCCTTTGTTACACTAGATAGTAAAAGAATATCCTTAAGTCATTGGCTACTACTAGCAGTAGGCATAACTACATTTCAGCAAAGTTGGTGATACTTGCCTTACCCTAGACCTCCTCATTGTTACAAGTTTTGCATTTCTTGAATGACAAGGTCTTATAATCTCTATTTTCAATTTCTTCCCCCAACACACACACACACACACACACACGTATATCTACCACGACTATCATGGGACAGGACATATCCATGAAAGCCTCAGTTTCATAACTGATACCAGCTTTGTGTCCTAATAGGTCACTCAGCAGTAGACCTGCCCTGAGCCAGACACAGACACGTGATCATATTTCTGCCAGAGCCCAAAATACCCAGTACTTGCAGAAAAATCTCCCAATACAAAGTTAACATGTTTAAACTTCGTAAATGAAATTAAACAACCAGAGTAACACTTTGTGAGAAAGGGCTGCTGCACTAGGAATCTTGAAACTTGTTACAACACTTCCTCACGTAAACATCTCCCTTAGCTCCTGCTGTATGACAGAGTGCCTGACAGTTATCATAAAATCCTCTATGCAACCTCTGCAGCTCTGTAAGCATGTTCTCCAGACAATCGAATGGGTAAGTAAGGTACTTGCTAAGTTAACCCAGTTCACAGACTTCCCAAAAGTTGGGTAAGTGATGGCTTGCTAATATCTGGTAACTTTAAAGTTATACCAAACTTAATGCCAGTGGGGATGAAATGCCAATAAATGCAACATAAAATAACAACATATTACAAATATTTCTAAAAACGTAAGAAATTATAGAAAACCTACATTAATTCACTCCTTGAACAAGCTAGCTTGATTCTAATGTGACCAGAAATGTTTCTGTATCAATTTCTTAATGAATCCTTTTACCTGTCATGTTACATTCATCACAGAAAACCTCTTAATTACAGAACACCGTCCTCAGGAAGCATCCCCTTATTCTGTAGAACACATTAGCTATTAAAACTGATTTCCCCATTTCAGTCTTCAAAATGGCCCAGGCAGACGTCGTCCCCCCCCTGTAATTCGTTACCTCTTCCTGCTCTCTGGGAGATACACTGGCCATGCCTCCAGGTGAGATTTCACATTACGGCAGAATCAACGAAACCCACCGTTTCTGCTTCCCCTTACTTCAGCCCTGAGCAAGCCAGCTTGTAAAGCTAACCTAGGAAAAGAACTGGTTTTCTTCCTGGGTTAGTTCTCTGATGGTTTTTCTTCCTGAACTGGCTTGTCAGACGGTCTCACAAGTGCAGCACCTGACCAGGGACACAGAGAGAGAGGAGTACTCCTCTCACCAACACAAAGCCAGCAGGTCTGCATAGCTTGTCCTCAATAAAGAAAATGCAGATGTCTCATCATTAGCTTAATTTGGCTGCATAATTTCTTGCCTCAACTATTCTGTCCTCTCCTATCACAGCCACATTAGAAATTCATCACGTTTCAGCATGAAACATATTTTGGCTGGAACTTACTGTCTACACCAGTCTGTGCATTAACAAATACATTTGTCACAATCATCAAGAGGAGGATACAAACTGATGGAAACTGGACACAACAGTCTAAGAACACTAAGAGGTGAGATCTGGGGTAAACTTTCTCCTAAGCATACTGTAACAGCTGGTAACACTGGATCATCAAACCGCACTCCAAGTCATTTGAGAGTGCATTCAGATATCTTAAAAATATAAAATCCAAAATTTTTAAACTCTGGAGCCCAACATTAAACACCTACATGTATTTTTAGATACACAAGTACTACTGTTTGATTTTCAAATGTGGTTTCCACTTTCTCTTAATAGAAGTAAAAGGTAAGTTGAACCACTTACTTAGACACCTCAGTATGGATTAAAGGACTAATTTTAACCTCTCAGATTTGAGAATCTCGGCCATAGGCATCTCTATACCTGCTTAGATGCAAGGTCAGTAATATATCTTCATCATGTTTCTCATCATAGAGAAGACAGCTGCAACTACCGCAAAGAAAGGTCACCCCAATTGATGATTCTTGAGCCTTCTCTCCTTCCTCAGAGTAAATTCCAGTGTGCATAGTGAACATAAACACAAGAGATCATATTAACTTTCATTAAAACTGTATTTTTCTCAAATAACTAGCAAACTTCTGACATTGTGATTAACTGTAGATAGAAGGCGGTAGAGGAACATTTTCAGATCAGTGTTTTCTGAAGGGGTTGTATTAACACTGGAATATGTAGCAGTTCCAGAGCATACATCAGCTTTACAGTCCACTCCTTAGCCTTAGTGGATTACAAGAATTTTCAACTGGTTTGCATGTTATTATGACATATGAAATGCATTCTACATCAGCCAAACAGATGCGTAAGTAAGTAATGTTTTGATGTAAAAAACTGAAAATTTAGAACAGGCATTAACTGCTGCTGTTGCAAGCTCATTTAATATTTGAAAAATTAAATATATAAAGCTGTTCTTTTCATTACTTCATATTCCCTATAACACCACAACATTTCTCAGGTCAAGGACTGAGGAAACAATTAGCTATGAACTGTGTAAGCCCACAGCAAACATAGATTTTGAAGAGTCTACTAAATTTATATTGTGTTTAGATTTAAAGGATGACTTCAGTATTAAATTACATTTGAGAACAACTTCTTTGTTCCATTCTTCATTTTATATTTCTACCAGCAATTTACATTCCATAGATCAGAATCTTTTAACACCTATTACTGGAATATCAAGTAAATAACCTAAATTTTATTTTTAGTATTATATATCTATAGGAAAAATCTGCTACACTTTTCTGACAACTAGACAAATTTTACAGTTCCAGAAAGATCTCATTACACTAGCCAAAAGTCAGCACTTCTCTTCCACCAAATACTGGGATTAGTTCAAACCGCTAACTGGCTACAGCAGATAGAAACATGAACAGCTGAATAAAACATGACTTTACAGTGGTCATCTGCTGAGAATATTAACATGCAAGAGGTATAAAAAAATTTTGTCAGCCGCTAGTGTTCCTAAAGGGGCCAAAACCAGCAGCTGAGAATTAGCAAGATGAAGGGCAGCCCCAGCTTCACCTCTCTTAAGCAGCTGCAGTTGCTGGAAATACAGCACCCCAGAAAAACGTATCCTCTGCTTATTGAAAAATTCAGTTCATGCATTGTTTGGTGACCAGATACACTGCACACAGCTTTACTTACCAGACATGCAAACACAATTACACATCTGTAAAGGCTTAGTATAGTGGAGAAAGGAACAAGTGTCTTTCCTTCTTCTAAACAGCAATGTAAAATTAGATATTGCCCAGAAAGAGCAGTGCTGGCAATACTTCATTTAAACAAGTAAGGCCAGCCAGGCTGCAATTAGGACAGTTTCTTCCTAACCCTTTTACTACTTCCTCTAGAAATATTGTGTAGTCCTTTGCTGGTTTTCAATGTGGACAAAATTAATTTGTACTATGAACAAATGACCTTTCAGAGGGAAGGGGAGGGTGACTTTCTCACATAAGCAAAGTGCATGGATGTCACAAAGAATATGTAGGAAAGGGAAACAGAATCTAGAATTGCACTAAACTCAAATATTCCCCTACACGAGATCTATATCAAAGCAAGATCCACATCACGGCCAGATGTCCAGCCCTCAGAAGTAGGAGGACATAGATCCCTACCTTACCCACATCCCGTGCCCACAGAAAACACCTGTTCTAGATTTGCAAGGAGAGTAAATCAATGACAGTTATAATAACTCCTTTCTAGACAGTGACCTGGCTTTCCTGCTGGCCATTCCCATCTGTTCTAATCTTACAGGCAATTCTAGAAGGGAGTAAAGCCCTGTCAACAGTTGCCAACTCACCCCGGTGACTGCAGCGTTACAACTCACCTCTTACGGCGTTGTGTGTCAGTGTTCAACCAATGTCACAGCTAGTGCAGCCACCGGAGACCATCGCCCTGCTTTTCACACCCACAGGGCACCCAAAGCACAGAGACAGAAGCAAAACAGAGCACACAGCACAGCAGGCGTTCTGGTGTGCCTGTCTCTAACCTCCCTCTGGCCTGGAAGGAGCCCACCCCAGCACTGCTGACCCCATTCCAGAACCAGGATTAAGCAGCGAAAATGCTGAAGGGAGTAGCAGGGAGAGAGAACTGTGTATCATGGAAGCAGGAATGAGAAGGCAAGATACATCTGTCAGTAGCTCAAGGAAACGGGAGAAGCTGGTGAAGGAACTGCAGCGACTCAGTGTCTAGCACCAGGCCAATGAGACCAAGGTTGAAAAGAAGTGGGCACAATGTGAAAGCTTAGCACCCAAGAAAAGGAAGAAAGTGGGACATTTCATCACCCCTACTCAGCTTGGGTGAGCCCTCCTGGTGAGAGTCAGCGTTGGTCTGAAGTGGTTGCAAACACAACAGGGTTCTTCCAAGGATTTATGGCCCCTGCCATGAGTTTTGCACAAGCTACCTCCAGTCCTTAGGTTTCATATGCTGACATACAGGTTTTATGTATGTGTATACCAAAAGGAATAACATCCTATGAACTACTGTAAAATCAAGTCTTTTAAGAACCAATGTAGCTCCAGTGCACAAACACATTACTAGACTAGTGTCATATTAAACCAACAAGACGGCTTGTGTCTATTTGGAGCCAGCGTTTAACCTCTGATGTATAAGGATACAAAATGCATCTAAATACTAACGCTTTTCAATCTTACTACCTGTTTTTGAATCAAGGGAGTTCAGTGCCTTCTCGTAGACATGATCGTTTACCCTGAGTGGTGAACTCATGAAGCAAAGGCAGCCAGGGGCTGTTGCTATTCAAGAGACAAGTCACTGCAAGAAGCAGGTTCTCCCGTATCTGCTGTGCTTAATGCATTCTGATTTTCAGATGCCAAAGGTGTGAGAGTATTCTGGTCTTTGCCAGGACATTCTCAGTTAATTCTTCTGTAAATATTTATTACTGAAATGAAGATTCAATACAAAGGCATAGTTTTATATAGGTGCATGGAAACTGAAATCTGTCAATCTATATATGCAAAAATAACAAAAGTAAACAGTACCATAAACAGCATGGAGAAACAAATTTTGAAACGTCTCACAACATTAAAGAAACAGAGACAGATAAACTGATAGACAGGCCAAGCCATCTTTGGCAAAGAGATTTCGTATAAAAACGAGAAAAAAGGTCTTTGTTTTGGTTGCTATCCAAAGCAATGTTGAATACACATTGTTCCCTGGGTTGCACTTGTGTTATGTGGAAGTGAAAACCAGATCTGAACCAGATTCCCTTCCCCATCCCCCCCCCCCCCCCCCCCCCCCCCCCCCGTAACATTACTCACTATATTAAATTATTCTGTATCTAGAAAAATAAAACCAACAAAGTTATGATCTGGCAACCCAACCCACTTAGTTGAAGTAAAATGCTAAACTGAACTCACACTGTATTCAGTTGGCATCCAAAATCTGCCATGAACCTGTCTGCTAATTTAAGACCTATTTAGCTTTGTCAGAAATTATCAGTTTCAAAGTATTTCTCTCCCTCAGCCCAAGAAAACTACGAGGGGAAAAATTCCAGTCACTCATTTGTTGGCAGTTAACAAATAAATCCACAATTTACATCAGCTATTACAACAAATGTCATTTAAGTTTTGTCTCATTCATCCTCCATTTGCAACTCTGCTCCTGTCAGGAATTCATCCTTATTCTCTGCTGTACTTGATGTGACATTGTCATTCACCGTACAGTTCCTTTCCAACAGACCTCTATTAGCACAACAAACTGGGGGGTGGGGTGGGGGCAGGGAAAAGGTTTGAGTAAAATAAATTTAAATTTACCAGCCCTTCTGGCTGTGAGCTTGGAGCCATGTCGCAGCAATCGAACGCACACTTCCTTGTTGCAGTGGTTAATCATCCGCAAATGAATGCTTCTCTTGGTTTGGATTTTTACAAGACATTTCACCATTTTGGCTATTAATTCCTCTTCTCAAAGTCTTGTAAAGGCTCTACCCATACCAGCTTTGACCTTTTATTGAGTTCCCACTGAGTTTTAAGAGACTAACAGAAGTCACTCTCAATGAATCAAGTGACAAGCTTCCAACATGGCCAACAAAAATATCCCAGTAGGGAACAGAACGAGAGGTTATTTTTAAACATTTCCAAATGCCTCATAACGTATAATACAAACTTCCACAGCATCTATCTCAGTTAGCAGTTGCTAGCATAACAGCTGAACAAGCATAAAAATATCCATGGCATCAAAACATAACACAGTGAAACAAAAGGCCAGCATCTGGAGTACGTTTTTCACAGAACAAAAATGACACTGTGGCCATTATTTTTCTAAAGAGCTTCAATTTGGCCACTGATGTTGGTTTCCCACCACTGCCTGGGAAGCATCTGCAGAAAATGTATAGATACAAATGGAAAAATCCCTATGCTGTTCTTACAAACCTTAGTCACAAGGCAAACCAACGTGTGGAAAATGCTTTCATTTCAAGCCTAGAATCAAAGCTGACCTGCCTGGTATAAACAAGAAGAGAAAATTCTTAACTTGGGGAAAAATGTCTCCCTTTGTATATGTTCTCCATTTCCCACTTGTGGACAGCTATGGGACATTTGTATCCACCAGAAGTGTTGCTTCAGAAGGCTGGGCACTGCGCCATCCAGCAAAGATATGCAGGCTCCTAAAAAAAGGCATGACACTCACACACTGACCGATGACAACTTGCTCCAGCTGGAAGCTGGAATGCAACCTCATGCACAGCATCACAGTGTCCTAGTGGGAAAGGAGCTCTTACTGGGTCCACTGAAACCTCAGAGAGGACATAAACTGGAAGGAGCATACTGGCAGCAAGGCAGTCTCTCATTTCCCAGAATACTTAACCTTTAATGTTTATGACATATTATACCATCCAAGTCTTCATTATCTGGCGTCCTTGTTCCCTCTGCACCATAACATCAACGATGTGCATGCAAATATGTGGGAAAGAAATGGGCAGGGAAGACTGTCCTGTAATTGTGTGTTTTACACCAAGTGACTTCTCCCATGAAAGACACCCATTTCAATGGAGCTTTTGGAAAGCATCTTTACTGTGGCTCCTTTCCTGTGCCTGGCCCACACAATATGAATATCCAGCAGGTTTTTACTTTTTGCTCCTTCCTCCTGCAGGGCAGACTCTCCTCTTTTCCTTTCCTTCCCTGCCAGCACTTCTTTGCGGGTCTGAGATTATGTGCCCCTCTGCTTTCTATCTCCATTTTGTCACCACTTCAAAAGTAAGATTCTGCTTTTCTCATCTTTATTCTTATAACTGTTATAGCAACCAAAAGAGTATCATTAAAATCTCACCAAAAATGGATGGATCTTCAACATGTACACAGCTACAAAACATAGAAAGCACCCATTCTTACAAGAGTCTGATCACCAACACATTCAATACGCAAAGGAAAGAACACAAGTGTCACCTGGACATGGCTGTGGATGATTTCCAACAGGAGTACATTCATGTTGATGAATAAATATATATAACATGCTTCATGTGACCATGCTCATGCGAAAGAGAAAAGACTGTGAGATTTAAAGTCACTTCCCACAAACCATGTATACAAAACTAAGGGATATTTATGCCGACACCTTGCAGCTGAGTCAGCAACTCTCTGTCTCTACTACTAAGTCCCTGCAAGTAAGGAACAGGTTCTGTCTCCTGAGAGAAAGATGACTTTGCGTGACCTGACACAGGCAGCACATCCTGCGTGATGGTTGGAAGATGGTTTTCAGCAAAGCTTTTCCAGACAAGGAGCCTGCTTCTATTCTGCAGTGCTGCCCAGGACTCTGTGCAGATGAGTGCCAGCAAGGGGATGGGTCCACTCTCAGTAACTAATTGTTTTTGCAGCTCACTTCACTCTCCTCCTTCCTGAATTGCTACTCTAGATACTGCACTGCTGACAGGCTAATGACCGGTGGGAACTGTGGCAGAGACCCTTACCATTCATGCACCATTACAGGGGGGCCAGAAAACAGCAGATGGTTATGTAACTTCCCTTAAAATCAGAAAGTATGGTTTACAAAAGCAAAACCAAAACCTAGAACTAATAAAACACTCTTCCGAACTAGTCCCAGCCAGTGAAAACAGTGAACAGGAAATTTCTGTTCAAAAATAACAATTTTAATGTATATGTGAAAAGGAAGTATATCACCTGTCTTCAGATTTTAGAGGTACCCTATTATGGTGATGGGGACAATGTTATTTAGTTTGTAACTAAAGTAGTGATCTTATTTTGTAGGCACATGGCATGATAAACACCTGGAAATCTGAGAATTTGTAAATAAGTTACAAATGAAAGCTGGCAGAGCTAATTGTTAGCATTAGGTACTGCCATCTTGAAGCAAAAGGTTTGCTCCTAAAAAAATTCTTTTGGGGCTTTGCAGGGCTCAATTACATGGTTAGAGGACTGTAAATCCACGTTAGTTTATTGAACACAGACATGATGATGCATGCAGTGATGTTAAGATCTCCTTAGGCCAGAACGCTCTTTGGGCGACTCCCAGAAACTTGCAAGACAAAGTGTGCAGCAGCAGGAGAAACTTAAGATGACCAGACTTTATTCGAAAAATAAAAGAATGATCTCAACATTAAAAAACTAGCAAAAAAACAGTAGAAAATTCCATCACATACAACCTGGCCAAAGGATGCTCACTTTGGCCTCTACCAAATTCACTGGAATATTAGAAGAAATTATCTCAGCAGATCACAGGAATCTAAAAATAGAACCATTATTTTATTTAGAAAAGCCACTAAGAAATCTGATGAACTCTTACATGTTACAATTTTTGTTATCATACACACACACATACCTGGTACAATCAGCTAACAGGACTATTGCTTCTGCTAATTTCACAGGGAAAAGCTGTTTGATGATACATGACATAAGACATTTAATGATTCTCTCTGATGTAACGTATGTGTCCCATATACAGCAGGTATGATTTTAAAAATATAAATGTTGGCAAGCTGTGTATTAGTTCTATCCAGAGAACAGTTAGCACTAAACCAACAATTCTTTTTTCAAATAAAAACTAAATGTAACAATACTGAGCTGTACCCAGGGCAAAAAGTGAACTAGTTTCCCTGTTATAGTGCTCTTGCTATACAAACAACATGTGAACAGATACTTAAAATTGTCTCCTATTTTACCAACATATTTTTAACATTTATTTATACAATTATTAATAAGTGGCTAATTTTTCATGTGTTCTGCCTAAGCTGTAACCACAAAAGCTCCATATGCCTCTGCTCTACAAGCAAAGCTTACACAGATAAGAACTCTCACGCAGACTGGCAGGAGCAGGTGTGTGCTCATTCCCATACATACCTGTAAGATGCAACAAAGACTCCACATTATAAAATAAAGACACTACTTGTGCCAATTAATTGCTGTTAATGCAGTATTTCTTATACTTAAGTGACACACAAAAATAAGTTTTCTAAAGGTTAAGAGCTCTCCATACATAACTCAGATGCACAGGCATACAATTTCAGAATTTAAAAAAAGATCAATGAGGACATCTAAACAGTGAGGAAGAAAGAATTGAGGAACATGGATTTTAAACAAGAGGAATTTAGAATGAGTCTGTGCCATCAACACTGTGTTTTCTAAAAAAAGTACAAGTTAATTCTATCAATACGATGACTGAAGCACTCTTTCACTTTGGTTTTCCAAGGGCAAAAGTCAATGTCACTAGGAAAATCATTCATGTATGAAAGCTAAGCATACATGTACCAAGTGACTTACAAGACCTTTTCGTGCCTTTGTCAAAACACCATTAATACGCTGTCACTCAGAGTGTGGTTTTGCTGTTTTTTTTAAAAAAAAAAAATAGGACTACTCAAGTACATGAAGCATCTGGTGTTGGGAAATCCAAAGACAATTATCTACCACCTGCAAAATAATTGCCAAGTGATCAGGACAGGCAATAATATGTCTCACCAAATCAGATGGTAAAAGAAGGCAGCCACAGAATTCCTCTATCAATGCCAAAAATATTATAATGTCTTCAACTGCACATAGAGCAAGGACCATGGAAAGGACCTAACATGAGCATTCAGAGGGCCTGATTTTGCCCTCTGTGACAAAGAGGAATTTTGCAATCACAATTCTGGATACACTTCGAACTTCTGTAGCTAGGTGCCTTTTGAACAACATCTTTTAGGTTCAAAAGTTAGAAACGATCTTTCCAAGCATATCTGACACTCATACATGTAAAATCTAATTCCATGCAATAACCCTCTATGCATAACTTTATGGTTGCATTTTCACATTAGCATGGCTCTTTCTTTCTTCTTCCTGAGATGGAAGGACATCAGTGCAAAACAAAAGTTAGTAACAAGGAATATGCGAAGTGTGAAGAATCGTAGGCAGTAGCAATAAAGCACTGACAGATGACCTGCAAAACCTAAGATATGAACACATGAGATTAGTTTTTTAATTTGATAAAATATGTACTGGCTGGTGGCCAACCTCTTATATAAACCACTTACATAACGGTAATTTAACTGAATGTAACTGAAGAATTGCATTTTGAAGAATGAGACACCAATAGACAAACTCAGGATACTTTTTCCTGCCGTTCTAATAAAAAATAAAATACCATTACTTGTTTTCAAATCCTCTTGTGTAAATGTCAACTGCTGAAGTAACTATTACAGTGGTGTCATGGGCGTCCAGTATCTTTCTTTCCACAGTGGTCCTTTATGACTGTGTTTAGGCAGCATACCCTTTCTTAACATGTCTGCAAAACCAATGGACAATTTTGGCTTTTCTGGAGGACACCTTCACTTCAGCATGACAGCCAGAATAGATTTGTAAGATGGAATTTCATATGGGAGAATGGATGGGCTTTAATTCTTTTTCAGTATTTGGTTGCACCATGTTTATTTTCCATCTGAAAGGATTATCCCATACGGACAACAAGGCAGGCTGATGCTGCTCAAAATCCTGTGGGCTCTGCTGTGGCCATCTCTGATGGCTTTTTTCCCTAGCAACTATCAACTGGCACAAAATCTTCACTCTCACCTGGCAGTTTCTGTTAGTTCAGTTTCATACAACCCAGTCTCAGCCATCTCAGAGTTCATCTCTCCAGAAGTTTCAGGAAGCAGAAATATTTACTCAAGACACTGAGGCCACCATATTTTTGTCCATCTGTTTTCCTCATAATACATAAAGCTAATTTAAAATTAAGAACAAGTAACTTTTGCTCAGTTAAAAGACAAAGCTGTGCACTCTCCTGAATCTGTCCAAGGTATGCATGCACAGCTGGCAGTGCCATTATCGCCAGCTGTGCTAATGAGTTGCTTGGGCCCGTCTACACAGCACAGTGCAGCACTATGTGAAGGTCTCGGCCATTGGCGGCTGGAACATCCGTGTGCATATGGCAGCACCTTGCAGAAATAGGACCGAGGGTCCTGGAAACTGCATTAGCCAAACCACACAGCAAAGCCACATCTGACCTAGGCAGGACTGCACCATGCTCTCAACACCATCTGCAGGCTCTTTGGAAAGCACCCCAGGGTGTCCATCCCCACCTCAGGCCCAGACATTCAGAGAGATGCCAAGGCTGCTACATGTGCACAGTGCACTAAAAGCAGTTTCCCAATGCAGGTAAGCCTGTCCCAGGGCTAGGTGCCTCCCCTGTCCCCACCTCCTGCTCCTGCCCTTGGCCTTGCACAGGACCCTTGCCTGGCCCCCTGTGATGAGCCTCTTCAAGGTTGAGCCAGGCAGTATTGGGACACTGTACAGTCAGGGGTGCGTTGGGGAGCATTGGTTGGGGTTTGGTTTCTTTTGTTTGGTTGGTTTTTTTCTAACTCCTCCCAGTTCACTCTGGGATGATCAGTGCTGACGCAAGGGAGTAGATGGGAATCCATGGAAGTGGATTGAGTGCATGTGGGCAGAACAGCCAGCATCAGTGTCAGAGAGCTGTGAGATCAGTTCAAGAGGCAAGTCGGTAATATAGCCAAATTCACTGCAGGAAAGTATTGTAAAAGAGCTAAACACTGCTAACTTAGCATCTGGTGGTATTTAATTACACATAACACTTTCTACAGGAAATCCACCAGCAAGTACTTCTATTAAATTGCAGTAGTAACAACAATCTGTCTGAATGAAAGGAAACATGCTTTCAAGCTTACATAATATGTACATTTGAAACCAGCAATGGTAAGTCAGCACTTTCCAAAAATGGATTTCATTGCTTAGAGTTGTAAGTGTGGTACAGCAGTAGCAAGCTGTTGATAACTCTGCAGTGGTGGCAACTGCCTAGCAGGAACACAGTGTTGATACTTGGTTGTCAGAAAGTGAATTCTCAGATACACTTATTTCACAGCAGAGGTAAATGAGTAATTATAAAAATTAACTACATGTCATGCAGCTACTACTAATTACAAAAAACTAAGTTCACAGACAATCTAATTCACCTTGCTCTTGCTACATTCACTGTTAAAACTCTGAAGAACAAACAAAACATGTTCATATGACTCCTACAAAACTAAAGTAGGATGCATTCCTATGAAAATGAACATACTTGCTGAGCTGTTTTCCGTTTCCCATTAATCATCCACAACAAACCAACAGCAGAGGTCATATTTCCCAAGTTCTGAAACAATTAGCTCACTACATCTCAAGTAAGAACCACTGTTAGGCTTTTTGGGTTGGCTTCCTTTTTTATTAGGAAGAATGCAGTTACCCTCATTTAAGCTAGCTAAGATGTTCATACCATTCTTTGTAATGACTGGGTCTCTAAAAGATAGTGTTGAATGCAATTTTTAAAATATCAAGGAATAAACAAATACAGGGAAAACCTTGTTAAACAAAATGCATTAAAACTGATCTTCCAATAACATCCTTTTTTGTCAATGGGATTAAATTAGAAGAGATTCTTTCCTAACTGACCTTCAAATAATGGTCCTTTTTGTCAATGGAATTAAATTAGGAGACAGTTTTTCCTAACATTAGAACAAAAAGAAAGAAATATAAAAGTAAAGGGAAGCAAGAAAAACAAAGATACTTAACAGTAAACTGCCAGTTTTCACTCCTGAGTAACTGTAGTTACTTTTTAGTAAAATAGTGCTATAAAAATGAGATTATTTATTTCCTGTTAAGTTCCCTTCACCTGACAATCTAAAAAAAAATTTTTTAAACAGAAAGCTGAACAGCATTAACTTCCTCACAATCTCACACGAGGCTTCTGCACAGTTCCTTGAGCTAGTGATCATTTCCCAGTATGACATGCAAAAGCTTAATGGTGTACTCCTAATGGAAATTATTAAATTTTTCCCATATCCCTGCATCAGTAACTCACCTTTTTCCATACATTTTATCATAAATATTGGTAGCATTTGGCAGGAATCGGGTAAGTGACTCACCTTCACCTAAAGGAACCTCTTCATCCTCACAGGGAGAAGGAAGGAGGGGCTGTAGAGGTTCCAGGTTGATTATGAGTTGCTTGTTCAAGGAGGGAGAGCTGCGACTCTGGGTAATGCTGGTTCTAAAAGAATGGGGAAAAGAGGATCAGTTTATTCACAAGGAAACAACTGCAGTCAAGTACATCTCACCCCAGAATTGTTTTGCATAAATTACAGGAGGCCTTGAGTGATCATAACAAACTCTGCACACTGAACGCTGCTTCCAGCCGTGTTGTATTGCACCCTCAGCAGATATAAACCTTTCAACATCTGAAGTGTAAGAAAGGTTTTGTGCTGCTTTACTTCCCTTTACACAGCCTGACTCCTTTTCACCTTATGCAGGATTTCAGTGTGCTGCTCCTCACCATGCTGCACAGCACACACCAGTATTTGGCTTCAAGGAAGGGGAAGGTAGAGAGGATACAAACTGTTTTCCTGATGTTGTTCCATTGCCTTCAGGACTGAGTAAAAGCTTTGTTAATGGTTTGAGCACTGCAGACGAAAGGCTAAAGCAAGAACGGCTGTATCCCTTCAGTTAACAGATACACAATGCTCTCACTCTCCCATACCCCAGACACTACCTCTACACCATGCCTCCAGGTGATCAGGTTGGTTTTCTTTCTTGTCTTATTTGGCTCTAACAGGCTTTCATGATAGCAGGTGTTGGAACTTTCTCAGGGAAGTCTGAGGAATGCTGTTGATTCACTTGAGCCTAAAATCTTATTACTGAGAAGATAAAATGGTTCTTCAGAATAAGTTATCTAGGACTTACAGGCCTGAAGCAAGAGTCCTGCTATAAATGTGAACTATTACATTATAAAATATTTACTTTTAACAAAAGCAAAGATGAAAGGGAAGAGGATTCTACTTGACTTCAAATGGTACATAGGTACAGTGCTGAATTTCACAAACTGCATTTCAAATTTGCACAATGACTCAACTTAAAATTCCACATAGATAAACAAACTGAACAAAGCACCTATTGCAAGTGAAAAGAAGGGACTGTGTGTTGCTGAGGGCTTAGGTAAACTCAGACACAGATGTCCCATGTTAAGTCACATTACATGTCATTAAATATTCTGTGGGGATAAACAAGCTTTCTTGCTCAATTGCCACAATTCCTTGCCGTTAACCGTTAACATATGCCCAAAACTAAAATCCTCCATTTGCATTCTGTAAGCAGTCTCTAATAACTGTTTAGTTTAAATGTTCACTATCCAGAGAAGTTTTTCACTCGGATTACTGTAATTACAATCACTCCAATCCAACAGTACCTCCACAGGCTCGTTATGCATCCCCTGAATCTTTGTGCTGGCTGTAAAGAGCTATCAAGCAACTCCCAAAACAGGAGTTGTGCTTGAAAGCCCATAGAATATTCCTACTCAACACTTACTTACAAAGATCCCTCCTTAAGGCATGTCCTGGAAGCAAAATATTAAATCATTCAGTGTGCATTTGTCAGAAGAACTCACCACCACATTAATGCTGCATGACTACAGACTCCAACAGGTTTTCAGCCTGTGGTCCTTTAAGAGTAATATCCAAACAACAAGATACAGAACAGTAACCTCCTTACGACTGTATATTTCTTTCTCAATGCAGCCATGGTACCATCGAATTGACTTTGACGGAGGGGGCAAGGGATAGAAAACTTCTTTCTATATGTTTATGTTTATATTTATATACATATATATTTATCATAAATCTTATCATTTCCTCTAAATGTTTTGCATCTTAAAAACTATCATTTCCCATCGCCAAATCTTCTTTCACAGAGTAACTTGATTCTAAGGCCTGCTTTGTTGGTGATGAAAATTTTCTATGCTTTTTGCCTAATGGTGCTACTAAAGACAAGCTATCTACCTCTGTCTCCCGTTTCAAAACCTGCACTATAAAAGCACTTTAAATCATTAGACTTTCTTAGTCTTTCTAAGAAACTGAACCTGGAGCTGCCATAATACTGTATATGCAAGCATTTTAAGAAGTTAATCACAAAAAATATACATTATTATTTATAGGTATTAAATCTGTATGACTCATTTGCCCTCTGATCCGTTTCTTTATGAACACTGAGTTTTAAACAGTATGTTTAAAATATTTTAAATACTGAAAGCAAAAAAAAGTAAAATACAAGATATAAAATAATTTTACATGAAAATGTTTTCTTATCCTACGGAAAAAAGAGACCCTATGGAAAGTAGGCAATAAGCTGTTTCCTTATGTAACTATTTGCATTTAAAATGCACTTCTGTGCCCAAGTATTCTACTCTGCCTCAGTGATGGAGCTCTATTCTGCCTTGTGTGTTCTCAATTAACACATTTTAGACCATTGCTTACCCCATTGTTAAATGTAATCTGCAAAAGCATGTTCAAAAGCATCCCTGCACGGCCTTACTATTAATTACATATCTGACAACATAATTACAAATATTTGCTGCAAATATACTCCTATCCTTTAGTAAAGACAACCCAAGTTTTTCTCAAATATAGATGGAATAACCATATTAAATTAAAAATAAACCAAACACACATACCACCCCTGAAAAAAAAATCACTGTAAAAATAGGGATATGGCTGTAGAATGCTCAGAAAGTTAAGCAGCCTTTTTAAAAAGTTGTTAAATAGCTTTTTCCTGCTGGCTTCTTTCTTCTTGTCTGAAGGACTTTAATTAGGTTCCTACCAGTTTTCCTTGTTACTACAATGAGTGATAAAGTCAAGAAAGTATTTTGCTTGCAAAGTCCAGCTGCTTATTTCTAACAAGCCAAATTTTTCTCTGAAAAGAAGATTGTCTGATCTTTTTTTCCTTTACTAAATGAACGTCTTGCTTTTTAATCTGACTGCATTATAGAAAAGCTATAAAGTATACTTTTAATCATACCGATATACATCCACAAAACAGAATTTTTCGAAACCAGGCAAGAACTAGCAATGAAATGAGAATGTACTTTTCTGTCAGGATCATGTAATAAGAGTCTATGTCATAACACAGAAAATTATATAAGGTACTTATCTGACTGATCGATTAAAACCAGCTTCAAACCAGCACAGATTAAGTTCCCTTGTGTAGACTACATGCTATTGTCAAAATTTCATAACACTGGCAACATGTACTTCCCAAGGCTTGCATGCCTCATTGTAGAAGCTCAGCATGACAGCCATTACAGTTCAAGTGAAAGGAATGAGAATTTATTTGTAGAGAACAATAATCATCCTTACTCCTTGAACTTTAATATCGAATATCAAGACATACCTGTGAACTTCAGGAGGTTCCCTCTGGATTTTAGAGCTTGCCTCCACAACCTCTTTGGCTACTTTTCCACTGCATTAGAACATGAAATAAATATTCAGGCAAATGCTAAGATTAGCTCATTACATGCCAAGCACTATATATACATGAACAATTCAGGTACATTCAAAAGAAGAATAGGAAAAGGTAAAAAAAAAAAAAAAAAAAAAATCCTATGCAGTGGACATATAATGTCCCAGATTAAAAATTCTGCTGACAACCTGTCTGCAAAGCTGTTGAAGAAAAAGCAACTTTGCAGTACAATGCGAGGAGTGGGACTGGACTATCCCATTAATGCATCCGTGGTCCAGAGATGCCCAGTTACAGGGAGCATACAATCTGCACTGGCCACACATCCTTGTTTGTACAGAAACTGCACAAGAAGTGAAGTGCTGTTCTGATGAAACTGCTCTTTGACAGAGGTCTGCGTGAAGCCTCCACATCATTTTATAGGTGATGCTAAAGAGAGAACAGAAAGTTTTTCAAATCCTGACCTGGATTAGGGGTGAACAGGTCCTCAAGAAGGAAAAGCTCTCAATTTACCACCCATAATTACCCATGTTTTCCCTTACTTTCTGAAATGGTTTACCATGAAAAAGAAACTGCAAACACCCACCTATATCGAAATCTACTGCCTTTAAAAAATATCTTGCTGCTGGACATGGTCTTGATCTGACTGGATTTTGCATACCTGAAGAAAAATAACAGAGGCTGTCACATTTTCAGCACAGAAGGAACCTGATAAGCAAAACCAAACAAGGTAAACTACAAGCTTTTCTATTTTTATACCACAAAGTAATATTCAATAATTGGCCTTTCCAACTTTTTTAAGGCCTTACAAATTAGAATAAAAAGCACACAGACAAAAAAAAATCAGATAGCACAGAATGCCTGAACACCAAACAAGTGATTGTCTGGATAAGAAAGCAAGAAAATTAGATGCAGACACTTGCTGCATCTCTGGGGACTTTCATTCACAGGACACAGGAAAGACCATGGTACACCAAGAGCCCCTGGGACAAGTCACCTTGTTTGTGGGAAGACACGGCTATTTCCACTTTCCAACTAGTAAACCAAAGAAAAAAAAAAAAGAAGTGGTAACACTTGTCTCCCAAAGTAGTTGCATTTCTGATGTCTCTATAGTGTCAACTTCTCAGTAGCCTATACCATATCCTACTGCTTCTCTCTAATCACAAAGTACACAGGAACCTTTTATCACAGTATTTTACCACAAAAGTCATGGAAGAGTACCTCAGACATGCCATCTCCTTCATGTTCTCTGCCTTCAAAATGGCATACTGATTTTGTATCAAGTCTCTCGTTCCCAGACCCTAGTAGACAATCTTCTATGATTTATATCTATTCAAAAATAATCACAACAGTCAACCCTGAGCCTGGATCAAAACACAACTAAAGCTCTGTTTTTCAAGACATACCAAGTGATCATGACCTTATCTTAAATTCCAAGTCTCAAGCTCCTCTGAGCAGAAGAGAGGACCAAATTTAATTAAGGCAAAGCACCATTATCATTAATTACTTACACAACCTGGCTTCGTCTGTCCTAACCTTACTAGAATTCCTTGTTGGTATCATACAGGACATAGACAGGATTTATCTAATGCTGTAAGACGCTAACAGTCTATACCGTACAGCTCAGTTTCTCTGAAACGTATGAAAAGCTGTGTTGTTTCAAAACTACTACTCTAAGCATTTATTCACAAATTACTTTGGCTTCAGTTTCGTGTTTGGGTTATTGTTGTTATTTTTCTGTATCACACATATTAACCATTACTATTTTCTAATTTACCTGCCAGGTTGCTCTCCACTGAATATCACTACCAAGCTTCACTTTCGTAAAGTAGCCCTCTTTTAAAACCCACCAAAACTGAAACAGGCAAGCATAATTCTAAGGAATCATGCTAAAGAAATAACCCCGCAGTAGTGCCCTGAAGGCATTCAGAAAACAGAAAAAAACCATGAGAGAAGCAGCCTTGCACACACCAAGGTCAGAGAAGAAAGAGCAGGAGGAGGTGCTCCAGGTGCCGGAGCAGAGATTCTCCTGCAGCCTGTGGAAAACACCACAGGGAAGCAGGTTGTCCCCCCTGCAGCCCATGGAAGACCATGCCAGAGCAGATACCCACACCGCAACGCACGGGGGTCCCTGCACTACAGCAGGTGGTCATGCTTTGAGGGAAGCTGCAGCCTGTGGACAGCCCATGCAGGAGCTGGCTCCTGGCAGGAGTTGTGGCCCATAGAGAGGAACCCGTGCCACAGGAGGTTTATCCTGAAGGACTGCAGCCCATGGGAAGGACCCATGCTGGAGCAGTTTGTGAAGGACATTGGAGCAGGGGAAAAGTGTGAGGAGGAAGGAGCAGCAGAGTGAAACTGCTATGAACTGACTGCAAACCCCATTCCCCATCTCCCTTGCACTGCTTGGGGCAAGGAGGACATGGAGGAGTTGGAAATGAAAGAGTGAAGTTGAGCCTGGGAAGAAACAGGGGAAGGGTGGTTTTAGTTTTGTGTTTATTGACACTTCAAAAAAGAGTAAGAGGTGAGAAACAAATCAAATTAACTTCCTCAAGTCAAGTCTGTTTTGCCCATGACAGTAATTGGTATGCAATCCTTCTGCCTTTATCCAAACCCAAGAGCTTTTTTGTCTTATATTCTCACCTTGACCTGCTGAAGAGAGGGAATGAGAGAGTAGATGCATGGGCATCTGGCACCTACTCAAGGCCAAACCCACCACAACCATGCATTTGTGACCAAACCCCACAGTTAATGCTACAACCACCTAACAGTAAGAGCAGAGAGATTATATTCCTGTGAGTGTCCCTCAGACATCTTTACTTTGAACACCAGTTTCTCTCTTTTGGGTGGGAATTGTTTCCCATTCCCTATATTTCTTTCTAGTATCATAAAATAAAACCTCTCTAATACCATGCACTATGTTCCTGCTTACATGTGTTTACATACACTTCCAATGGAAAACACTTCCAGATAATCTTTTTATTACTTCAGTCTCAAAACACAGTAGATGTTAACATAAAGAATTAACAGCCACACTGTGCCAGCTCATATTTCCTGTTTCTTCACTGAATGTATCAATTGAATAGATTATATTGATATATTAGTATATCAGTGCTGAAACAATAGAAGAAATTGTCTCCAAAATAAAGCAGGTCATTAACACCCACGTTAGAAGACACATTTTTCCTACTCAGTAATTATTTACCCTTATGGCAGCCCCCTGGTGTTTCTATGCTGCAACACAAAACCAGTATTTTTTTATAAAATATGCAAGATGCTGTAAGGAGAGACTGAGTAGCAAGAATAAAAGCTGTGGGCCTAAAGGCAGGCATCAATAAAAAAATCTAACAAAGTCAATGAAGGCCAAAAAGAACACATGAGAGCTTTTTAATAAATTATTTTCAGGTTCTCTTTTAGGGAATAAAGAGGAAGATACTCCTTTTTTCTTGTCAGTTTACAGGCCTTTTTTATGAGATGGCTGGCATCTTCCAAAATGTATCTAAGAACATTTTCTTTTGGTTTTTAAATCATTGCACAGAATATTTTTTTTCAACCAACTCTTGACTAAATCTTGGATTTCAAGTGGAAGAACATCATCTACCAGCAGAAAAGCCCAGAGAATCAAGCATAACAGTTTCCTTCATTCTCAAGGTATTCAACCGCAGGGCTAAGATTAACAATGATGTTCCCAGACACAAGTGCAGTACTGTGTCCATCCAACATCACAACACAGAGCGACAAAAGAAGCGTGCTGGAAAAAGTGTAATTATTCACTGCCAAAACTCTCCTGCCTCCTTTAGATTTTAAACAGTTTATAATATTGGCTCAAAATGAAATAATATTCTCCATTAACATGCATATTTTCTGTCTGCATTTTGAATTCCATTAGTGAAATGGAGCATTTCATATTGAGTGATCTTTAACTCACATGCACATTTTTTTTACATTTAGTATAGATAATGACTTCAGGTTTACATACTTGTAAAAAGCCTGGTTCTCCACCCCACATTTCCAAAGATGCTTGCAGGCTGCTGGTGTAGAGGTATGGAATGACAACACAGTCTTTTTCTAAGTGCAAGGAAAAGAAGGCAAATAAAAGTAATTAAAATGTTGAATTCTCGAAGACTGAATCAGCTGTACCTGACGGCATCACCATGAACCAGATACAATGAAGAGTAAGTCTTCCTGTGGAGCCTCAATCTGTGGTTCACCTACAGAAGTTCAACCCATATGTAGCTGATATTTAAATTGCCCAGACACTTGCTTCAGAAATAAAAGGAAATGCTTCAAGTGGGCAGAGAAAGGTATATGTACAAATGGCTTGTAGAGTAAATCTGTACCAACTCTATCCAAGCCAAAATCAAAGGAGTCGTCTCTGTGTTCAGTATTACACATTCCACAGTCACTGCCCTACTTACCATCCATTTCTTCCCTATGTCTTACCATCAAATCTTCCTTGCTACCACACAAACAGCCCCTAATACCTCCAGCATTATGTCCTTCCTCCATTTTCTGTTCCTCACCTAGATTGTATCCAAGGCCATAAGCCTGGGCTTTATCACTCTGCCCTAGGGGAAGAACTGATTATAGTGTGCTGTAGGCAAAGATCTCTACAATTTCAATGGCAAGAGCCCAGCGATAAGACTCCTAACTACTTCAACAGACTCCAGCCTATTCAGCAGACCAGGACTTGAGGACATGATTTTAATTAGCCCAAAATACCTCACATGGATCCAGGTATCAATGCTTACCTGAATTTTCAATCTTATACAGATGTCACTCATGCTTTAGAGTGTGTGAGTACAGCTTTAGTGCTTTAAAATCCATCAAAATGTGACTACACAGACCATCAAAACCCTGAGCAATCAACATAGCACTGCATGAATGTTCAGTGAGAATGTCTCAACTCTGCAAACCAGGCATTCTTCTGACAACAGCAATATTCACATTCACTCATTCTATGTTTTAGTTACAATATGAGGTACAACTGATTGTTTAGAAATTTATTTAGTTAAAAAATAATGTTATGTTTTAAATCAAATACAGAAGTTCTGTAAAAATATTAAACCTGACCTCTTTCTGAGCTCCAAACACATAGAAAGTCTTCCCTTCAAATTTCAGTTTATAGACATCACACCTAGAAAGAGAAAAATTATTTGAATATAGGAAAAACAGATAGATCCATAGGTAAGAAAAGCAACTTGCATGCACGTTTCTCTGATTTCCAAAGTCAAGCAGGCTGTCAAATGACAAAGAGCCTCAACAGAAGCCTTACAACCTTTAGCATGAAAGTATTTAATATTCTAATTTTCTTTAGAGTAGAGAACATAATCCCACAGTATTTCTTTTACATCTGTATGCACCTTCAAAGAATTTACTTTGGCTGCTGGAAAATGAAAAGGAAATTAAAAGTAGGCAGAAGCTTATGTTTACATTCTATTTATTACACAGTTTGTAATTCCTCTGGTATCTTACAATCTTGGAACATCTACCGTAATTAAGTTATGTAATTAAGTTATGTAAGTAATTGAGGGAAAGAAAATACTCATCTCTACCATTCTTTATGGATTCATATCACACATCTTAGTAACTGACTACTTACAGACAGAACACAACAGGGAGAAAAAGAAAATGTTTGACAGCACTTACTACTGGGGCATTGTGAGTTGCAAACCTATGACAAAATTTAATTTAACTAAAGTTGAAAGCACAATCTACATGTGGAATAGCGGCACACCATACAAAAGCAATACAATGCCTCTGTTTAAATTGTAATGGAAATACAGTCATCACCACAGCTAAAATGGAGACACTGTAGTTTTTTTATAAACTGCTCTAAAGATTTTGGGCATCAGTTGGTTGAAATGGGAATGATTCTGGAGGCAAGGACAATGTTATCCCTGAGACTTTATAATGAAAGTTTTGCTTTAACATTAAACAACAACAAAAACAACAAATCATTCCAGCTAAGAAAGCTTTTTCATCTAAAATAAAATCCAAAACATTAATTTGTGTGTAGTGCAAATTTCAGCTAATATCAGTTAAATTAGCACTCATTCCTAGATCTCAGAAATGAAAGGAGCTGTACATGGCATTCAGATTAATCTCACTAGATTGACCTTCCAACAGCCAGCATAACACTGAGACAGCTTAACGGTTTTTCCTCTACCACTATTTCATTTTGTGTCTGGTTTACGTGCTGATGGACTAAATGAATACACCTAGATCTCCGAAAAGACGTGTTACCCTTAAGTAAGATGAAAATCTAAGCACTGTGAAACTCATTACCCACAACATGGTGGATACATGCTTGGCAACTGTTATTCTCTCCTGCATGCACTGCAGACTGATTTGTCCTTAAGCCAAAATCTCAAACTACCTTAGCACTGTGACTAGGGCTACCTGAAATTAACCCTAGGGAAACTACAGCACAAATCCAGGATCACAAATAGATGATATTTGACTGGTATGTCCTCAAAGCTCCACAGGGAACTGAATCACACTGACAGAACTACACTGACTTTAGAATTCTGAGGATTTCAGGTTAGCCAGGTATTGGGGAGGTTTCTGTGAATATGTAGTGGAGTTCAGCTCTACACAAAAAAAAAAACAAAACACCTCACCATTTCTTTCTTCACTTTCTGCCCATCTTCTTCCCACAAGACAGGCTGGGAGCACTGAGGCAGAGCGGCCACAGCTAGGCAACTACTGTTGGCAGCCGTTTACCAGCAGGGCTAAAATGAGATTTATGAATGCCTGAGCATTACTGGGCTCGCTCTGCACAACACTGCTGAGGGCATGGCCAGATGCTGTCACACCACCTGCAGGAGATGGGTTTTACCTCTCCCTCAAACGTGGCTGAGGCTGCCCAGTCAAGTGTTTTACGAGCAGAAAAGAAAAGCAAAGCCAGACAAACCAAAGCCAAAATGTCCAGTCCTTAAAAAAAAAAAAAAGAGACTAAAAAATAAAAATTCAGCAGTATTCTCACTTCCTCTTCTGCTTACCAAATAAGTTATTTTACAATTTTCCAACTGAGGTTAATTGAGGAAATAGCAACATTTCCTAGAGTGAAATAAAGATGCAGGTGGACTCTTCCAGACACCTGTGCCAATAAGCCTCATTGGTGATTTACAGCATAGTTGAAAAATCAAATTACTTAATTTTAGCATTTGTGCATTATGTCAACTAACGCACCCTGTAGAACGACTTTCACTGGAGGAAGTATGAGACCAAATCCTACTTCTCATCTAAGATCTTTTAAAACAGAAACATGATGAGGCAAGAGAAGGTATATTCATGTGGTTCATCTTAAATACAAGAAATGCAGGTGAAGACAGTAGGAAGAAGGAAAGACACAGGAGGAAAGACTCCTGCATATTAATCTACTCTTACTTCACATGCTTACCATTTTAACAAATGAATTCTTTTATTCCCCTGGAAAACTACAAATCCTGCAGCTGTGAATCCTAAAAATGTAGTCATCCCCGTTGAGTCCTTGAAAGAGAAAAAAGAAATAGAATTTTCCCCTCATCCAGTGATGTATTTCTTATGGTTAGAATAAATTGTTACTCCACTATAGACTACCCCTAATGTTTTTCCTTTTTGAAATAAATTTTTCGTTCAAATTGTACACTTCAAAAAACAAAGACTACTGTTGGCCATACAGGTCTCATTTATTTCTAAGCATTTAAATGAGTAACAGCATCTTATGTTTTGTTTCCATCTACCTGTAGCTGATGACAACAGGGAATCCTTAGGTATACTTACTAATGTTGTTGAAAACACAACTTCTGTGTATGTCTCATTCTTAACCAGCAGACTAACTACACATCAGGCATTCACATCTACTTCAACACTAATATTTTTTAAGATTTCACAATAACATTGTTCCTCTGTGAGATGTCGTGGTGGAAGTACTGCTGACAGACAGAATTACTACAGTAAGCAAGTACTCTTGACTACAAACCAGAACATACCATGATACTTGTCTTTCAAACAGAAAAGACTATTTTTAATTTGTAATTCCACAATAAAAGTTCTGGCTCATAGTTTTTCGCCAAGGATTCAGGTGAGTTTTCCATTAATTAGGTTTCCTGTCCATCCCAAGTTCCAGACCCTCACCTTGCTAAAGTCAGTCAACTTTATTGTGACTTATGTTCCACCAGTCAAATAAAGGGGAATGGAAACAGTGATGCTTCTGTAGTAGCAGCCACAGCACTGTAAGGGAGCACATCATAAGAAGCCAAGGAAGCACTTTGCTTTGCAGTTCACTTCCAGAAGACTGAAAAATTTTGCTTACGCATGGGCTGTGAACCCCTGACTGCATTCACACTACAAGCCCTGCTGCACAGGTAAAGAGGAAATTCTGAGCCAGTTTTGACTCTGTTCTAAGTGCCAACATAAGTCTCTGGGATTCACACCTGAAAATCTGCACTATATTTTTGAACTAAAGTTTACTAAGTCACTGACTTCACTGAGCTCTGAACCAGACCCTGTATTTCACAGAGAAGCATCATTCCCAGCAAAGTAGACACAAAATCCAGTGCAGCTTTATTAGAGCTGACTGTTTTAAGGGCACTCACCACCAGAACAGCTAACCAGACAGCCGTGCTGTTCCGCCAAATGGCATGGTATACAAGCCAGAGCAAAAGCAGCAGTTAAAACAAGAGTTAAAGCAAGTAACACTAAAAACAAACCCTGTAGTTTATGGAGATAAAACCCAAGTAATTATAAATGCAGGTGTAAGGGATAATCAGAACTAGTAACTAAAATCACCTTCTTAGAGAAACCACAAAACAGTGAAATGGGGGAATATGCAAATGCATACCCAGTTCTCCCCTTCGTACATTTGGTTTGCTGTGCTTCCTAAGATTTCCATATATTGATAGTGTTTGAAAAAATAATCAGCCAAGGACTAACACTTTGCTGCATCTTCTGGACAGAATAATGCTGAATCCTGAAAATCTTGTCAAACACAAAATATTTCACACCTGGAGTATTTAGAGAAACCTTTGCATTAAATGCAAAGAAATTATGAAGTATAATCAAAGCTTTTGTCATGACACTCTACTACATTCTCCTATGATGTTCTGCTTCCTCTAGGGAGACCTTTCCTTTGACTGATGCAGAAATGTCAACCAGTCAATGTTCTTCCACGGCTTAAACATAATAACATAGTTCCAGGGCAAGTTCTTTTATAAATTACTCCCTATTTGTGCCTGGATAAAAAACAGAGTTAAATCAATTCAATTAACAGCTTTTTACTAAGTGTCAGTAAAAATAATGCTTTATTAAATGCTAGTAAAAAGAACCACTACCTTGCAAGGATGAGGATCAACACCATAAGTTTCCAAAGAATATGCTTTCAGGAGCAAGTTAAATTCAGCAACAGCTGGGCTCTGACCTCTGAAAATACAAAGAAACAGCAGTTTGACAGCAAAAAGAAAACAGGAGAAAAAGACTTTTTGACTGAAGAGTTTAAACGCATAAAAAAGGAGGAAAGAAAGGGTCTTACTGAAATACAAACTATTTCAACTATGTTCTGTTTATCAGATAAAGTTAGAAAACTTTTCACGTTTTCTCCTGCTGAATTGTACAGTGCCTGATATTTTCAGGTAAATCCTGATGGTTTTGTCCCGCTCCTGAGAGAACATATGTTGTGCAGTTAACCAGAGTTATCTGATATCCTGCAAGTATTTGGTGTCTTTTGATATACACACACATCAGCCTGAATATGAAGTAAACCTCAGCATCTTTTTTCCACAGACTCTTGTTCTCCAGCTCATATAAAAGGATCGTGCAGATTAACAGACATTCCTTCCAGTGCAGGGCATAAACACAGCAATCATATTACACTGGTCTGCTCAGATGTACTCCTAATTATAGCAGTGCCTGTTACCATCATGATGGTTCAGAATCTGTCAGCATTTCCATTATATGCCCCTATTTTTAGGGTGTCTATAATGAACTCAAGCCTGAAACATGGCATGCAAGACTTGAGTTCTAGAGCAAGTTTTATTATTTGAATTTTGCTCTTCTAACTCTTGCCATTACAATAAGCTCTAACACAGATTTGCAATGCCTGCTTATCAGTGAACTGTTCCAAGTATTACTTTATTTACATATTTGAATGACTAGAGTGCATGACCCTATTAGACAATACGCATTTGTGACAACGGGCTGTGCTTAGGACCTTTAGAAAGTCATACCTCATAAATCCTTCTCATGCAAATTATCCCCAAAATATGCCATATCAAACTTCAAGGAACACATCAATAGTCATACTTTATCTTACCCCTGCATTTTTGGGGTCCAGTGTCACACCGTGACCAATGGCACTCATGAACTGGCATTTAAAAATTGTTCTGTGCACTGCTGTAGAATAATTTCCCTTTAAGTCTGTTACCCCTCAGTAGCTAGAAACCAACAAGCTTTGACATGTAAGATCCAGTATTTGGCCCAAAGTTCAGTTAAACAATTAAGATAATGTCTAGCATGCTTGTGGATGTCAAATCCTATTTTGAACCTAGCAACCTGATGCCCTGTGGCAATGTGTCAATAACATCTTCTGTTAGAAAGTTTTAATTCATGCTCATTTGTACTTCACTGCTTATCGTCTCCCAGTCAATCCCATGATACTTCTTCAGCCTCTTCCCTATGTCTTTTGGTCCTCTTTGATACTACACTTTATTTCAGATCACATTTTTGTTCATGTTTAGCTTTTAAACATAAAAAAACACGTAAGAGAGAGAACAAGTGCCCTTCTTTCTCCTTGCATTCTTGGTCTCTTTCTCACCAATTTCCAATGGAGAAGTTCTTGTATCAAATGGAACACTAAATATTACAAAAGTGCATTTACACAGCTAAATATTTAAGGGGAAAAAAGCATGAAAGCATCAAACAAAACAGTATTTATTTTGCCCAACCAACTTTCTGGCAGCTTTACTAAACTGGTTTTCTCCCTTTTCAATACTAATAAATCACAAGCTTTAAGTGTAATCATAACTGTAAGACCATAAAAGACCCTTAAAAAAAAGCAGTAAGTTTGTTTCATGTACCAACCACCTGCCCAGGACAGAAGAAATCAACTAAATTGACCTAAATTACTTAGAACACTTATGTTACATAGTGAAAAGCCAAACAAGTAAGACAGTTTGATTTCATATTGGAAATTGGACCTTACAGAAAAATAAGATCATAAAATGCATCTTTTTTTCCCACCTCCCTTTACTGATCCAAAGGAAAGCAGTCAGTCTTCTGGTTTGAAAGGACCAAAAAGTGACAATTTGGAACAATGTAATTTAGGGGTTTTGACATTTCCAAAAGTAAAAAAAAAATTAAATTGCAATTATAATTAAAGAGGCACATTAAAAAAGAATTAATATGCTCTCCCCCCTTATATCCTCTAAACCCATGCTACCTTTGCGTACATCAAGTGGAACAAGCTGTGGTACTTGGAAAAAAAGCAGAAGATGTGGACAAGTTTGAACTTATCGTATTACAGGCTAATCAAATGGCTACTGAGCAAAGCCTTAAAAAAACAACACAAAGCAGAAGAGTCAAGGGCAATATAAAATTTAAAAATCCTCATTCATCCCTTATCAAAAGATTAATATTCAAGCCTTGATAACATGCTTTTTATCTGTAACTTAGTAATGGAATTTCCCTTAGTAAATAAAAATGTAACTACAGCAAATCCAATCAGCAAAGCCAGTATTTTTTTATCCATCACTGATTTAACATTAGCTATGCCTCTGTCTTTGTTAAAAAGCCTTTAAGATTTACACATGCATCAAACAGCCTTATAAAAAAATTTAGTTTCCTTACCTATGCAAGTGTTTCAACAGTGGAAAAAAGGGAATATTTAGACCACATATCTTTGCTGTTTTGTAACTCAGTTCTCTCAAGAAAGTCAGATCTCTGTCAGTGTATTCACGTCTTTTGATCTTACATGACTTCCCAAATTTTTCAGTAAGTATTCAGCATGCAGTGGAAGATGTATTCCCTTTCCATATGTCGCAGCCACTATAGCACCCAGCTGCAGCATGCCAAAAGTTTTGAACAGGACCAGTAAAAAACCATTACAAGGAAAAGTTTCTGTACACTATACAAATAATAAAATGTGGAATACTTGTGAAATTAAAGCTCCATAGTCATTAGCTATGGATTAATGATTCAACCTAGGAATCAATCATTGCAAAAGTTCCTAATAAAATTTTAATGAAACCAAGTCTTTAATAGAAGACTGAGAGGTCTGCAACACAGTCTGTTTTTTCCTTTAGGCTCATAAGAAGTACACGCTAGCGGATGTACAAGCTCTGTTTATTCCCCACAGGGCCCCCAACTCTGAAGCACTTCAAAGGCCAGGAAGCTCAACACGGAATACTTCCAGGGTGTGCCACAGCAATGATCTCCTTTTGTTGGCTGCTCACACGAATTCACTCTAAAATTTTCTCCCCTTCATACCTTTCCTTTGAGGTGTGTATCTGTTCCATACAGAAGCAGTGAAGCTTAGTGAAAGTCAAGGATGAGATTGCAAAAGATTGAGGACTGATTTCTTTTAACAAACAGAGAAGACTATACAACAATAACAGCAAAGAAAGCATTTTCAATGCTATTTTTGGTCTCTTGATTTCTGAATGACCTTAGTAAAGTCACTCCATCTATCTTTTCTAATTCTCTTACTGAGTGATAATGGGCTGTGAGATACCATTAGCATACTAATAATATTAATAAAAGGGAAAATTAATGTCCACCTTTGTGCCTCATCTCTATGTTAAACAAAGTTACTTGCTGCAGAATACAATAGCAATACTGTATTTGAGCGTGCCCCATGTATGATTAATTTCTGGATATTTATGGTCTGTAGGGCATTTCAATTTAATTAATTCAAAGAGAAAGTATGTACATAATGATCTGGCCTCTAGAAACATTGCATATTCACCTCCACACAAACCAGTGCCAGCCATAAAGCTTTAAACAACATAGGCTCAGCCTCCATCAAAGAGATGCCACCAAAGGCACCCTTTGCTCTGCCTCGCTACTGTGGACATGCTTCACTGCAGTCTCAGGAGAGACCACAGTGACTATTTCAGGAAGTACCTCCATCTATGAAACATTCTCCTTGTTATATCCCAGATCTTGTACAGGGTTACCTGCGTTTCCTTTTAACCTAAAAAAAAAAATAAAAAAAATCCAGAATTCGTCAGAACAAATCAACATGTTTAGCTACACTATATACTGATCACGGAACTGCTTACCACATAGCTGAGGTTTTGCTGTTGTTTCTTTAAATCTTTTCAGAGGTGGCTGAGACACCAACTGCTATACAATTATAGTGCTAAAGGTCTTGCATAGTTTACTTTTCATTTGAGCTCAGGACATGAGACAGTGGAGTTGGTTTTAAGTACATCCTGTCCGCTACTGTTCTTGATCACAATGAAGGTGCTAAGGAGGTCTATGTAGTATTGAAATATAAATCTCCTAGAATTCCCCATTTCAGTTGTACTGGAGACAATAGCATGATGGTGTGATAATTTCAACATTAAGACACTGTTAAGTGGAATTGCATTGTAGGATGTGAGTCAGTTTGTCAGAACAGTGAGGCCAGGCTTTGTACGTTGCCCAGGCAGCAGCACTGCTCCTCTGCGAATTGCCAGGGCCACCAGCATCAGGGAGTTAAAAGCCTTTAAATGGGTTTGCATATGAAAACAGACCCTTATCACCCGGCAGGTAGCTGAATTGCTGAAGTGTTTCTGGAACATAGAAAACTGCAGAAGACAAATATAAATTTTAACTTGTACTGCATAATTGTTTCTTCCCTCAGATAGAATCCTAGGATGAGAAAAACCTGAATAATCACTTTAAAATAGTAATCAAACTCATTTATTGAGTCTGTTAAATGCTTAGGGGGTTAATTTTACACCATGCATATTGTAATGATATGTCCCACTTATATAACTCCTTCTACCAGAACGTTTTAAATTACTTGTGTGCCTTAAGAGATCAGGCTGATATGGTATCTCTGAAGTCTGTGTTTAGGTATTTGTATTTCACCTTTACTTCATTAATTGATCAGTGACACAGACAGCTCTAACTCTATTCAACAGACAGAATATATTTACAAAACAGAAGCAGTTTTAATTTACCTGTTATTAATTTATAATCTATTCCCATGATACAGAGACCTCTACTGAGCTATGTGTTTTCAATACCACAGTAGATTCATCTTTCTGGTCCAGACAGACCTAGCTTGTAAAGCCTCCTCCCAAATAAAGAAGACGTGGGGAGGGAAATCCTTACACTGTGGAAATTCACACTGCCATTTGAATTCAGCAGTACGCTAAATATGCAGAGTGTGAACCCAAACCTCACCATGAGACAGGTAGCTTGGTAAGGAAAACAACCACATTTGGGGTTCATGATTACGACCGCTCTTCCCAGTGTGGGGAAATGGGGAAGGTACATGCACATACACACACACACGCACACACAGAATAAATCTTCCCTAAAGCTAAAAAATTATCAGTTACAACAAAAGCCGCTACCTTCTCCAATTCAAGCAGATTATCCTTTCTACTGAATATTTCTTGGAATTCTCATTAAAAGAAATATCACATATATTGATCTTTTCAATTTTTCATTTTATCAGATAAACTTTCAGGAAAAGAGGAGGGAAAACACCTGTTTTGTCTGTGAAGTTCCTCTCTCTATGTTACTGCTACAACTGCACCTTCCATTAAAATATGCTCAGGTAAAGCTGTTCCTCACCTTAAAGCTTCTGGAAATACTCTCTGTGCCATGCAAATGCCAATCCCAACAAAAATTATCTCGCTCTTACAATTTCTAGTAAGCGCATCCATAGTTACAAGTATAGTTCCTTAATTTTAATTGGTTTTAAGCACACTTCTGTAAGAAAAGAAATAGTTCAAAAGAACAAAGCTTTGAGGAAAGCAACACATACATCATTTTTCAGGGAAAGGACAAGGTGACTGGGAGAACCTGTTATTTCAAACTTCCAATAAATATAAATTCCAGCCATCTTTCTAATACAGTCAAATTACAACTGACAAGAATGTACGGAGTGAAAGAATACACCAGGAAAATACAGCAGATTAAAAACAAATTGTTCATTTATTACAGCTAACACAACGTCATTTTAATACCAGTCTTCTAAATTAGAGAGAATTAGGTAATTTTGAAGTCACAGTGACATGTGCCAACATACAGCCTGATGGATAAACCTAAATGCCAACACTGGGAAACTGTAAAGGAACCAGCAGGGCCTATCAAGGCTGAAATGAAGTGGACATTCAATGCCACCCAGGGCTGTAATGTAGGTGGGACGCAGAGCAGCAGCCACCACTATCTGCCTATGAACTCCCTGTACACATCACCATCCTCCTCTGCTCTCCAAAGTCTTTGGTATGCTTTGTATAGCTGAAAACTACAAAGACTTTGGCTCCTTAGGCCTAGAAGTCAGCTATCCTTGCTGTAGGCCAAGTCCTGCTCTTTTCCAAACTCCCCCTTCCACTCCATGTAAACCTCAACAGATCCTCGGTCCCCAGCAAAGCAGCCTCTGTCTCCCGTAACATGACTTGCAAGTTTTAAAGCATGCCATACGTCCTTCTGATCAGATTCCTTTCATGTGTACAAGGACATTAGATATCAATGTGATTAGGGTAGTACAAGAAGCTAGATATAAAGTGTAGATGAGTGTGCTGCCAGCATTAAATGCATAAAAGCAGATAACATGTAATTTTAATTACAGGAAGATCCTAAATGAAATACAAGACCCACCTTATTCTGGACTTGCTAAACGGGAATTTAGTTTTAGCACTTTTTAATGTATTCAACAGAATGCAAGAAGTCCCTTTAATCTTGGCTAAATGATATTAACACCCACAAAGAGAAGCATTTTCCAGCAGTCCTTGCCAAATCTTCTAGGACAGCCTCCCAGAATGTACTCTGATGGTAACATGTTGTTATACTTGCCAGTGGCTCCCCTGACAGCTCTATGCCTGCACGAGAGCTGAAGAGCCCGATCAGCAGAGACTGGGAAATCCTGTACTCCTCCTGGCACCTGAGTCTGAGCACCCATGGTAACTGATAGTGTGGTGAAGGGAATACAGTAAAACAAAGCAGGAGAGGAAAGTTAAAAGTGCTTAAACCCCCACCAAGCAGTTGCAGTATAGACGATGCAGCAAAGGATAAAAATATGATATGCCTTTCCAATCAAATTTAAACACCACCTTTCATTTTGCTCGGACCAAAAACAAGCATTAATTTGCTACTCTGGTTTTCAAGAAAATACTACCCTTTAGCTTAAAAGTTTACATTGCTTTTGAGACAGTTAATAGCAGAACATGGCAGTGATTTCATGCCCTTAGAGGAAACTTTTTCTTCTCCCAAAAGATGTTCTCCCATATATGACTTCTGCAAAAGCTGGAATATTTGATACAGACAATGGAGATGACAGCCAATTCAGTAGCACTTAACCGCCCTGAGCCTGCATCCACAGCTGCCATCCCAAGCAATACTAAATAACTTCCATACGAGGTCAGCATGGGAAACAGGCATTTGAACAGGTCATATAACTCTATAATTTACTGGGCAAAGTTAATGTTTGCATAGTGCTTTCAGATAAATTCATGACTGTTTACATAATACTTTCATATAAAATACATAGCACAATATTTCACATTAGAAATAAGTAAAAACGGATCATTAGTTTTCAAGCGGGACACAAAAAAAATCTCTTTATTTTCAACCACTGAGTCCTTTAAAAAAAAAAAAAAACAACAAAAAAAGCCCCATGAATCCTACAAATATAAATTCCCTTGATAGGGATTTAGGTGGATCTTCTCTTTGGAAATCTATGTATTTTCAGGTATCTGGACTCAGGAAGCTCTAGCTGACAGGTATCTTTCAAAAGCCAGGGAATTTTTTCAGAGTAGCAAATGTTCTGTTAAAGGGCATACAATTTGATATAAATTCATATGAAGGATTATTTCCAGCTAGATACAGAAATCCAATCGTCTAGCACTAGACCTCTCTATATATAGATACTTCTATGACAGATATATTTTATTAATTTGTACTCCTAGAATAGCGATCCATGGAATTAAATATCCAGAAAAGTCACATTTCTGTGTGACTAGTGAATGTCTGATGTAAAAAATGCAATAGAACAATCAATTTTGGCAAGACAGAGCTGCAGTGGAAAATTTCCAGATAGTAGCTACAGACAGCTCTGAAACCAGACAGATAGGTAAGGCACACCAGATGCTGACATAAGTGAAAGAAAACAGAAAAGAAAGAAAATAGCCCCTGAGGGCTGCAAAGAGCATAAGCCACTGGGCCTAACATCCATAACATACGAATTGGTAAAATCTAGAATAGAAAGGGATTATGGAACATACACATGTAAGTGTGCAGTTATGCCTCAAACACCTCCTGGAGTTCTTTGCAGGAATCAGCAGATCCACAGGCAAAAGAAGCTGGGTTGATACACCTGATTTCCAAAAGGCAATAATAAACAGCATCCCCCATCAAGACTACAGAAGAAATTCAGAGGACATCCTCACATGCCGAGCAGCCCTTGAAGGGAGGAGTCCATGACTAGGAGAATCCCAGAGGGAACTGAGCGAAGGCTTGTAACATTTACTGTCGCAGGATCAGAAGCATCACACTTCTTAGGACACAAAGGGGGGTTAAAAATGAGTTAAAAAATGTGTCTGGTTATTCATAGAAGAGGAACTAGCAGATTAAAGTCACAATGGATGGGCAGAATTAATGCACAAAGTTAAAAAACAACACAGACAAATACATCTCTCTCAGGGCTATGAAACACAAAGAACACCAGCTTTGTTAACCACCCTTCCTTCTCTTCTCCTAACTTTAAATAAAGGACTAGCCTGTTCCTTGAAAGACTGAATTGATCAAAATATTTTCAATTGTGCCTTGGCTTAACTGATGAAAGATCTTGGGTTTTAAAAGTTGAATTTATCTTTTGGAAATCTGCAGCCACTGTATAGAACAATACTGAAAGTAAGAGAAATTCTGCTTTCTTTTTTAAAAGGCTATGGGTTTCTGTGGGTCTATGTACAATGCAGCTTGGACTGCTCTAAAAATATTAGACACCGCTGTGCCATTGAAAGCATTGTTTTGCTGCATGAAATATAAGCAAAGCATATAGGCTTCAGGAAGGAAAAAAGAGAAGACATTAATACTGGCAAGCTTACTGTCATGAATGCTGCATTTTGGTTGAACAAAATATTTGATAGGCTTCTGGAAAAAAGTGATTTAAGCTTTAACACCTCTAAAATGGCATTTTTCATTCCTCGCCTGCAATTTGGTGTCTCCCAATCTAACTTTTGTATAAATAGTATTCATACACTTAAGCAAACCATTTACATATATTGCAACATGAAAACAAAACACAGGGTTTTAAGCAAGGGCAAAGGGCCTTGTAATCTCCGAATAAAAGTTACTCGTCCACTTTATGTAATTAATCGTTTCCTTTCATTTGATTTTCTGCACATCCTATGCCTCTCCAAGTTTTCCGAGGACTGTCTGAGGACATACAAAGTGACTAGGGCATCATGCAAGTTACCGTCACCGACTGCTGTGTGTGTCATTCGCTGACAATCCAGAAGAGGGTAGAGTTGCACAACACACTGCTACTTCTCTGCTGAAAGGCTATGCTTAGGGACACAGTCAACTTTGAAACCAAAAGATTGATTAATCTATCTTTTTTGATTCCCCTTTGTCACACTGTTAAAAGTTTAGGACACAAAAAGAGCATGCAGAGTTCTGAATCTCACCTCCTTAGTCTTTCAAAGAAGTTATTTAAATACATTTCTCTGCAATTCACCACTATGTTAACAACCTACAGATAAAATAACTTAATTACAGTTTCCGTCAGGTCAATAGCTATCAAGAATTTTATAATTGCACTACAAAGAGAAATTTCACAGTCAAAGACATGTGACCGCTAAATGAAAGTTACTCTTCTACTCGTCAAACAAAACCGCACTCATGATGCTAGTTAGGAGCAGCTCACCAGGCCTACATATTGATTAACGAAGGTTAACAGGAAAAGAAAACCCACTACGCTGAAACCGCATTTTCAAATAGGGCATATTAGACAGTATATTGGTAGAATATCTATTATAATCCAAGGAACAAACCCTCCTAAATTAACATACACTATCTGGAAACAGATAAAAGTATTTCTTCACTGTCTCTTTACCAAACAGCATTCTAAATTACCTGAATTCATTTTTATGCATTTCAGCTATTTTCTTCTCGAGTTTTTGTGACTGCTTGGGAAAAATCTTAAAGTCGCTGATGTAATTCTCTGGGTGTTCATCAGGATCATAATCACCAAGCTCAGCTAAACAGATCCGAAATACAAAACAAAACAGAAAAATGCAATCGCAACATTATTTAACAAGGAAAAAAAGTCAGTTAATACAGTGTAATTCAAGACACTTCCATGACTGGAAAAAATCCAGCATCTCTCAAGAAATGCTATGCTGAAGAATTGACAGTTAACTGAAAGGACAAAATTTGTAACTGCCACTGCATCAATGAGTGTCAAGTGAAGTTCATGGTTGATTAAATGCAGCAGTAATTAGCAGTCCTAAACTATTTTCTGTGGCAGAAATGTGCTCTGTAGAAGAGAGGCATAGGTAATGTTCCCCCTTTGAATACGTGTCATTCTGGTACCAGGCAGAACTAAAACAACGCTCCCCAGATTCTACTGCTTTTTACACCAATTTATCCTCACCAATATGGACTGGTTTATTTCTGTTCTGGCAGAGAAGCACAGGCTGTAATATTATTTAAGGTGGCCCACAGTATTTGATTCCTCTTCTAAAGGATGCATCACTTAGTTACCCAAACATGGCATTTGGTGTCTTAATTTTCGAAATAAGCCTCCTTTAATAAGGTCTAGGCTCAATCATGGTTTGGATACACTACCTTATAATGCAGTAAGTCCTTGATTCATTTTAAGGCAGAATGAAGGGGATTTCTACATATACGACATCTCTAATCAGATATCTAGCTAACTGGTTCTCTGTGTGCAACCCAAGACATATACCTGAATTTGGCACTAAGGAAATGACAGGGAGGGAGAGAGGGAGAATAAAAAATAGGAAGGGGGGGGAAAAGGCCTTTCTCCTTGAATTAAGTCTACTGTTTTTGCCATAGATTCCATTATCACACAGTTCTTCTTTACCGTAAGAAAGGGCACTGAACGACACTTTTCCCTGCTTAGTTCAAATGGAATAGGCTACATTTACCTTCATGATTCAGAACAGAACTTTGCTTTGTTTAGAACAGATATCAAACATTGATGCCATACTTTTTCACTTAAATACTAAGACAACCCATTTTTTAATATTTTTTTTAAAGTTACAGTTTGGTTTTAGTTGGCTAAAGGGCTGAATCACATAGAACATTTTTACAGTGGTGTCAGTGCAGGGAAACTACAACTACAAAAAAAAAAAAAAAAGTACATCCTGCTAGCTATATTCCCACAACAGTTTTGAGTTTCTCTTTATGATGAACACACCTATGAGTTAAGTATTTAAAAAAGCCTGCTGCTTGTACTTACCTTGGACAATACAGGCACCCAGGTAGGCAGCATCCGAAAAAGAACACAGCAGACGGCCATGGAAAATGTCTCTTTTTATTTGTAGATATAAGAGGTATCTGAAATACAATTTAAAAAAATAGGAAATTATGTGGCATCTTTTTGTAACAGATTTAACTTATTAGTGTGAAACCAGCTGTGTAACTATTCTGGATCGCTCTCTTGCTACCTTAAATGGCAGGAAAAAGAGGCAAAGCATGACTACAAAAATTAAATGTAAGACAAGAGATTCTTCTCAGTAACAATAAAATAATGACAGCAGAAGCAACAACAACCCACTAAGCGCTAGCACGGAGAGTACTTTGTTTAAAATGTACAGCTGTTACAATGCTTATTGGTAAGGTGAAATAAAAGACAGTAATGTAAGTTTGTTTGAACTCTCATTGAATACAGGTTTACACAAGGAAATCCTTCTGTTGCTATAGTCAAAATAGCACGTTACCACAGTGGAGAGGATTACCTTCCTTTTCTTTTTTCAGTCTGTGAAGAATCCTAGATTAATTTTTGAGACAGAAGCAACTGCCTGAGGCCCAGAGGGGTGGCAGGCATAGGGGATCTGCCTGGAGGGAACCTCTCCAATTCCTCTGAGCTGCTCTGCCTCCAGAAGAACTGGGGAGAAGAAACAAAAGGCTCCTTCTCCCTGCCCTCCGCCTCCTACCACCGAACAGCATTATTTCCGATAGCAGGAGGGAGGCGAAGCGGCCACGCCATTGCTTTTTCTCTCGCTTCCTCCCCTGGAAAGCAAGCCTCCCAGAGATGGAGCGACTCACAGCCCAGCGACACGTTTGCAGCTCCTTTCCCAGCCACCAGGCTGGCTACAGCTGCACCATTCAGCAGCTTAATCCCTCCAGGAAAATAAACCATTTAGGCATTGCTTTAGCCACATAAAGTCAACGAGCTCAAGCACATTATCAAACTCTGTGGCTTCTGCAGACCTTCAGGACATTCCCTGATGCTGCCAGTCCTCTCTAGCCTTGAGCTACAGTGTAGCCAATAAAAATGTGCTTTATGAATAACACTGATGTCAGATGCATTTTGCCCAAGCTACCTGGTTCTGTGTGGACCGTGAGCTCCTGTGCCAAGTAGCTTAACCAAAGCTTACAGTGAGTTCTAGTTTGAGCAAGACTGGAAGTATTATCTGAAGGGCAAGAGAAATTTACCTCCTTTCCTTGGATTGTTTAATAAATGCTACATAAATGCAATTATCATTGAGAGAAGCAATTTGTTCTCATTGTGAATGCATCCCTTCACTCAACAGTATTACAAGTTTCTACCAGCACCTTGCACTTCAAGGTCTTTTTTTGTTACTATTTTTCAATCCCTATTTTTTTCCTGTAATCAGTGTCCACTAACAGCTCACTAATTCCGTTCCATAATTTTGTACTGCTACAGTACAGGTATGCATATCAGGGTGTACTGAAGGCCTCAGTGAAATCCATTAAAAATTCTTAACCTGCAATGACAGGCTACTGGAAAAAGCTCAGTATCTTGATGCAAATACCATACATAACCTAGGCAAATGAGCAGTCTCCATCCTAAAACTTTTTAGTAAGTCTCTCCAGGGTGAAAAATCAGGTTGTCGTTCTCCAGAGTGACCATTAACTTCAGGCCAAACTGAGTTCACCTTTTCAGAAGTGCCAAAAAAGAGCCACCTGTGAAAGGGCATTTCACAGTGCAGCTTGTTAGCTGAGCTGTAAGGTCAACAGACCTCTAGCAACACTGCACATAGGTGAGTTCTGAGTTTGAAAATTACTATAATGATATACAAAGTACATAAGCTCCTGGGAAAGCATATTAACCCACTGATCCTGTCCTACATTTGCAGATGTGGGACTGAGATGAGAACTAAGAATCTGAAGTCTCAGCATCATGCCATGTCCAATTCTCCAGCTGTATGGATAGAAGCAAATCCTATAAACAGTTACTTTTCTATGAATATTTTGGTATTTACAAAAAGAAAGAATAGTTTTTCATGAAATTCTCTCCCATGTAACAGAATTAGGCAGCAGCGCTGTCCACTTTGACCATATAGCACAGACCATTATCTTCAGAGACCAGGGAGAAAGGAAAATCTTCAAGAATTGACTCAAAGCACCTATTCAAGAGTCAGGCAGCCTCTCTCTTACTCTCTCTTTCAAATGCTATGCAATAAATCACAAGTTAAGATTCCTGGAGTGAGGTGGCAGGGAGTTCCCCTGCCCCCCAGTATGGTTATTTTATGAGAATAAACCTGAAAAAAACATACATGAATTCACTAGGTTTCAAAACCTTTTCCTTTTTTTAATATAGGGGGACAGCCATAAATGCAACAGTTCATGATGGGTCATTAAGATACTACACCAGCATTTAAGATCAAGAACAAAGCATCAACAAAAAAAAACTTAGAATGAGGGCAAAACCTCATTTCTATGCATCCCACCAAAATTCTATATAGATGAACATAGGAGCTTGGGTGGGAATGTGCAGACCTGTGGCATTTTTAAGTAAATATTTTGCTGCTGACCAGGATCGATCAAAGATCCTCAATGCCGTTACTAAATTTCTGCATCTGTAACAGTCTCAGTTGTCTGAGCTAATATTAAACAAATGTTTATTTTCCCCAGAAAGAAATGAAACAGGAATAAATACAAGTTTTAAACTAGTTTCTTGCTTAAGCCTATTTGCAATATGAAACTACTAAAACTTGTCAAAAAATACCCCCCAAAGTTAGCTTCATTACAATAAAAAATAATATATACTTTTTCAATCTATATTGTCAATATATGCACTTTTGTCAATTACATGAAGCTAATACAAATGTATTATTATCCATCCCATTCAGCTAAATCACTGGCTCTGCAACTTGTTCAGAGTTCAAAAAAAATAAATCAGGATTTTAGAATTGCAGAAAATTTCTGTTATAATTTTTCTGGAACTTCAAAATAACACATTTTTCATTGTCTTGTCTCCCTAACATACCAGGAAATATTTCCTTTCTGTAACAATCAGGAACACACGATCTTTTGCTGTGAGGTATGTTAACAGAAAAAAAATTCGAGTAAACTGAGGATATATAACCAAACCAGCACATAAGATATTATTTTAGGGAAAAGAATATCTGTGCCTCAGATAGGATTTCCTCCCAGTGATCACCCTGGGATGACAGAGCTGAACACAAGCCATCACATAGGCTAGCTTCTGTCACAGATGTGGGCCATAGATGTTATTCACGTGTCTTTGCTTTAAAATATATAATTCCTAGTACTTGCTAGTCAGAGGAAGGAGCTCTGGTTTTCCTACCTTATGTGAAAGGGGGTTTGTTGCTGCAATTGGCTTTGAGGGGCAGGGGGGTTGTCTCTTAAATTGTTCACATACCTTTCTATTACACCGATAATTTTTTAAATAAAAATACTGGAGTTTATTTTTTCTGTCACTAAGGTTCTTTCCTATTGAGTTACTGCATGCATTTGACCACTGAAATCCTTAATGAAATGGTTCAAACTTGCACTTTCAAAGAACTATTTTGCTTCTGAGTATAATGAAAAAAAAAAAAAAAAAAAAAGAACAAAGAAACACCTCCAAGAAAAAAGGCAGCCATCAAGAGAGGGAAAGAGGCACAGAGCATAGTTCACAGTGGCGACTGGAGAAATTGTTAGCTGGGACACTAGGGAAGCACTTGCACTTAGAAGGGCAGATGCATGCAGAGCAGAATCAGAGCCTGACTGTGTTTTTCAGAGACCACTAACACAACAACCTGCACGGGATTCTGTTCATCTTCAAAGTAAGAAGGGCAGTCTGGAACAAGACTAAGACAAGTTCTTTCAAATGAAGGAGAAGCATGCACAATGGACTGAACACCAGTGTCGCAAGCTTTACCAAAGGTTGGCTCAACATCAGACACTTCCTGTAATCCTGACAGAGTCATTTATGTCCCAGTTCAGCAAGAACCTATGAATGCTCACCTCACTCCTGAATTCAGTAAGGGTTATCCATGTAGTTCAGATTGGCTACACTTAGAAAAATAAGTTGCAATATCAGATCTGATTTTGCTGTTTCTCACGTCTTTCCACCACAGCTGTTTTTTCCAGGCCTTGGCACAACTTTATAGCCTGATTTACAGCCCTAAGTATTCGGTCTTACCAGCAAGCTAGTAAATGTATGCTTCAGTGCTTACACTCACGAATGTCTATCATTGGAATAACCTCATTTTCATCTATTATCCATTTGCAATACAGAGGACAACTCGAGCTTAGCCAAGCCCTTCCTGCAACTGCAGATAAAGGGTCAGCAGTATCTATTCTTGTTTTTAAGCAGGCTTTGTGACCCCCAGAGATGATGTTTCTAACTGCTTAATAGTCAATTTAGTTATCTATTTTAAGATGTTCAGTGAGGCAAGAAAGCTTTCCCACAGCCAAACTCTGTGGTTTGTCCACGTAGTGTTTTTTTTTCTTGTGTTCAGGTCACTTCACTCATTTTTATTCCAGTAACAAGCATTTCTCCCAGAGTTGTTGCAGTCTTTCCAGCTAACAGGCATGGTCACCTCAGGAGATCCAGCAGTGTTTCAAAAATTGTTCTCAGTGTGGTGTCTGACTTTGACTGCACTGCTCTCTCCCATGCTGCTGTGCATATTCAGGTGCAGGGCAGCAGAGTGCAAATGAGTGTATTTACTGCATTCCTGGACTGGATGCTTTCCTCCCCCAGCAGGATTTGTGGGTTCTTTATGTATATTATTCTGGATACTAACTTCACATTGTGTCTTCTCCAGTAGATATCACCAAGTACACTGCAAGAGCACTAATCTCCTGCCAAAGTCTACGAACCTAACCTAAACATCAACTACTACATGTAATGTATGTAATGCCACAACTAAGAAAACACCTTCTGTATGCTTTTACAGTGCCACCTAGATAAAAAAGCTAACAGAAAAAATAATTATATTCTCTAGAAATATATTGCTTATCTACTTAATATTAAAGAAGTATTTTGGTATCTTATAAATTAAAAGAAAAGCCATCACTCTATTAGCTACCAACAAAACACAGAGGTGACAGATAGATCTTGGAGTCATTACAGACAGGTTCCTGAAATCAACTCAGAGTGCAGCAGCAGCCAAAAAAGCTAATAAAATGCTGGGCATGATGCAGGAAGATATTGTGAACAAGACAGAGGGGCAGTCTGCCACTATTTAATGCCTTGGTGTAATCACATCTTGAATGTATAACCTAGCTCTAGTTCATCCATCCTATGTAGGACATAACTGAGGTTGACAGGTAGGAAAACTCAAATGAGTGAGATGGTGGAGCCTCCCATACAAGGGGAGATGGTGACTGAGGGGGAATAAAAGTGAGTCTTACAAAATCTTGAGGGTAGTGGGAAAGGCAAACACAGAACTGCTATTCACTGAGTTCTGTAATACTAGAGCTAAGGGGAGGTCAGTGAAATCCAGGGAATTGCTTAAGGCAGATGAAGGAAAATACCTTACGCAGCAGGTAGTGAACTAACTGCCTCAGGAGGCTGTGAAGAAAAACAGTATTACTAAGAAAAAAAAAAAATAAATGATTAGACAAATTCATGAACAACAGATCTAGAAAATAATACTAAAATAAATATGCAGGGATGTAATTGTTAAAATTGTTAATATAATAATTCCAGAAACCTTTTAGTGAATTTGGATGAGAAAGAGATCTGTTTGTTTTCTTATTTTTCTGGAACAATATGGAAGTTTTGTTCACACTGGCGTGGCTTAAACCCATCACAGCACTTGTAAAAGAGGTACACATGGCAGTATGTGTGCCACAGTGATGTTAGTACAGAAGTTGCTTTTCAATCCACCTACTCAGATATAAGTCAAATTCTAGCAGAGGAATTTGGAACTAGGGACATAGTAATCATGTCCTCAAAACACATTCAAACACGGGAAAAAAGAAAAATCTATTTCTCTTAAAATGTCTAAGACTGTAAGTAGTAGGAACCACCTTGTTACCTTACTTGGGAAAATGCAAGACTGTCTTTTGTGTTAACAGGCAGCTGTAGGAAGAACCTCTCTCCTTGTTCTATACCTTCTGGAGAGAAGTACTGATGCTAAGTATTCAAACACAACAGAAGTAGTAGCATCCCTTAACTCCATCCTGAACCTATGTCTCCCACAGATGGCCAAAACAATCAGAGAAGCTCTGGATTCATAGTAATATATATATATATATATATAAAAATGTAAAAACCAAATAAACAAATCAAATTAAACAAAAAAACCTAACCAAACAAAAAAAACACCACACACTAAAAAAAAAAAAACAACCCCAAAACCAAAAACTCAACAAACAAACATCAAAACTACTCCCTCAGAAAAAAATAGTCCATTCTCCTGCCATGGGGTGGAGGTGTGAAAATCACTTGAATAACAGCTTTCCAGTAATCTCAGATCTCTCATTTCTGTGATCAGGATCATGACTGCCACTTACAACTGGTAGTGTGGGGGTTTGTCCTTCTGGCTTTGGAACTGGCCAGTGCCTGCACTGCAGTGTACGGTCTTTCCTTGGGAAAAGGGAAAATGTGAAAAATTAACATACCAGCCAGCTGCTTGACACTACTGGCTACACGGGAAAAAAACCAGCTTTATTGCTATACAACAACTAATTTCACTGATGAATAATGAGGACAAAGGAGTGGTTAGGGAAAAGCTTTATTTTGGATGCTGGGTACATAAGAGCCTCACTGCGGCACAGGAATAGCTTCCCCTCTGCAAGCTTCCACAGCTGAACTGCATCTTCTCAGCGCCTCCTGCCTTCCCCTCAGAGCACCACAAGAGGACCTTGGAACATGTAAGGTCTCCTCCCACAGGCACAAGCTCCACCAAAACACCCAGGACTCTCCTGGATAATTTTTTTCCCTGCCCCAAATGCTATGTGCAAGCCTGCCTGCACCAAGCATAATTTGTAACAACTTGCATTCATTTTTAAGACCTATGCTATTCAACATGATTGCGAGTCCAATACTATTAAAACAACAAACTCACTTGCCAACTGCCAATATGGCCCTAAGAAAGCCAGAACAGACAAGCTGACTTGCAGAGGCATCAAAACATAGCTACCATTGCACATCTCAAGAAAAGCAGGACTGGGTATCCAGAGCAGCAGAGGTATTCCTAAATGATGCCTGGAACAGGTTTCAGCAGCACAGTCCTACATCATACTGGCTTACCCTTGGAAGGATGAACATATTGCAAGACTTTTCAACTTGCACATAAATGGTTTGATATTAAGATATTCAAGCACTAACAACCAGCTGGAGCACTACAGCCCCAACTGGCCTCTCGTTTCTGGAGGGAAAAGCAACCGACTCTTCCAGCACAAGTCAATATCAAATACAGCTGTTTGAGATAGGACTAGTCAAGCACATTATGCATGCAGCTACATTGTTCTTCCTTGCCTGAGCTAGCTCACTCAGGGCTTTAGAATTTGCCATGTTTACACACCTCAAGTCTTTGTCATTTTATATGATTTCTAATTAAACATTTTTTTATCTGCTCTTCTTGTATCAAAGTACTCATTACACTTTTGTAACAGCCTAGTGACTGAAGAACTGCTTCTTGGGTTAGGAAATACGGATTAGAAAAGAAAGGGCATGATAAAAATTGATTGAAATAATCCATCTTTGGTTAATTCCATCACCTACTTATTCATGTCCTCTTCTAGGTCTGTTTTTTCCATAGTAATCATGGATTACTGCTGACACAGTACTATCTGTAGCATTTTAGATCATTCCTTTGAGACCTCAAACGGCTTTATATTCTCTCATTTTAATTATACATACACAGTATAATGTAGGAATTTGGAGAAAAGAACACGTGAGGCCTTGGGCTGCTCTATTACATGAGAAAGAACACTGATTTATTTATTACCTAAACAAGAATGCTGAAAAGAAGTAACGTAGTAAAATATCTGTACCCGGGTATGACCAGTCCTTGGATCCATCTGTTCACACTCCTTTGACTGTTCCCATTCTGTTCACATGCAGCATCTCAGGCTTTCCCAGCTATGGACTCTCCCAGGGCTTTGACCGCTGATCAAAGAATAGTGGAGAGGCACAGAACAAAAACGTCTGTGCTTTCCAGAGAGTGCAGTGGGATGCTGTGTGTGCTGCAGATTGAATGACCTCTGTAGTTACAACTGACTTCACGGAAATTTTGCATCTCTGCATGCCCTGCCAGCAGAATAATCCTGACCATCATAGTGAGCTCTGGAGTATTATTTTTTCTGCACGTGGTTCCACGCACATAGCTAAAGCAAAACTCCTCTCACCACCAAGCCTATCACGGTCTCTGGAAAAACAACTGAAATGCACCAAAGAGACTGCCCCACCAAGAAAACAGTATTTCCACAATTAAAGACAGATCTTCTAAATCCGTGTTGGCACAAGTTAAGGAGATGAGCAAAGAAGGTTAAGCACTGAAGCGCGTTAAGATTTGGACTTTGTTGACAAGTTGGGTTTCATGTAGTCTGTCATTACAGAAACAGGAGAGCTCAAGGTGACAACCCTCATGGCCAGTGAAGTTATTTGTGAATTACAATCCCAGCACCAGCTGACTGTAGAGAAAACAGCAATCAAGGACCACACAGAACCTCCCTCTGTAGCACGAGGCAGAACTTTTGTCCTGAGTCCATAAATCTCCTATTTAGCAGTAATATCTCAAAGTGCCCTAACACCCAGAGGCAGGCACTGGTGTTATTTCAAAAGCATAGTTATGGAAGTGCTCATTAATTAAACTGAGGGAAGATGAAAGTATGCAGCTGGAATGGTACAACATGGCTGACGGTATGCACAGGCATCCTTAGCAGTGGAACCAAATGCAGTGACAAGCAAGTGCATGGCATGATCCTTTGCCCAAGGCACTCCTAGTCTCTAAACACACAGCACACACACATTTTCAGGCTTTTATGGGTTTTTTTTCTATATCATAGGCAGAGGACTAACTTCAGCTATATCATTCTCCATCTTAATTTCCTGAAAATAGTTCCACCTGTAAAACCACAGACTAACTAAAGGATAACAGTCCAGACGAGCATACCAAAGGTAAGATAGAAATGAAGCAGCAGTGACAAATACTGTTTTCTTCCTGCAAGCAATATCTACATCCTGAATATACTTCTATCCACTATTTTCAGAGAAATCAAACCATTTGGCCCACACACACAGAGCTTCATGTATTGAATAGATGATATTTTTTTTGCATCAGATATTGCTATGGAAGAGTAGGAAAACCAGCTCTTTTTAACATCTGTATGTGTCTTTGATGTCTCTAAGGTACTGCATTAAAGATTTATTCCTATAAAGCTTTTACAATGACTGCATCGACAATAATCCACATGGGGGATTTAGACAGGGTTAATTAATATTCTGAACCAAAGAGTAGTATGACAATATGACAGGATGTCTTACTGTAATCTTAATTTCATTATCTAAATGGGGACTACAGACACACATCGGATTTCTAGCAAGAGAGCAGCTCTATGACATGCTTAGTTAGGCACAGAGAATAGCAGAAATGCAAAGCACAGTTACTCAGACTCAGCTGACTGTATATACAGCTATGAAATACAGATAGCGTTTAAGTCAAAGAGGACAATATTATTAGTTTATTTTCAAATCATCTTCAGCACACACTGCAACAAATGTGACTGTCCAGTAAACAGCAGAGCCAGAACAAAATCTACCAAAAAGCCAACTAGCTGTCAAGGTTTCATGTCTGCCCTCAGTCAAATACTAATGGACCTTCCCTTTCTTGAATTTCACCAATCATTGCAATTCAAGAAAAAAAAATTAACTCAAGCCAATTTGGAGTGTCACCTGCAAACTAACCCTCTGCTTCAGATGACAAAGCAAATTCTCAGAGGTGAGTTAAATGAATACACCTCACTTCCTTGTTTCAGGATGATTTCTATGTTTTGTTACTGTATTAGACACCTGGGCAGAGACAAAGCTTCCCAAATAGCTGTATCAGGAAACTGTAAAGCTGATCAGATACAAAAAGGTGTCACGTGCACAAGGTGGACATATGAAAAAAGAAATTATTTCTCTTTTTTAAGGTCTTAATAGTATTAGTTTTAATAAAAGACCATAAAACAGGTTTTTATACAGCCGCTTGACTGCAAAAAATAATTTGAAATATTCTAGCAAAGCCTAAAACATGCTGACAGCACAATACATGTCAGTGAGCAAATTCTAGGTGCTTTGCTTTTCAACAAAACTTCTCCTGGAAGGGTACTGAAGCAGGTATAAAAAAAATATCAATTAATTAAGGCTCTTGAATGAGGGAAGTCTATACAAAGTTGATACTCTGGCTCATAAAAAGTTAAATGTTCATCCAAGGACAAACACTAACAAATAATGAAAATCCCTTGACTTCCTGGCTTACAACCTGTTCACTCAGCTAGACAGGTTCAGTATTTCACCCAAGATAAACAGCTATAATATGAACTGCATGTTCCAGCTGCTCTGTACAAACTATAGACTTACCATTCAGCAGAATGCAAGCTGTTCCTGAAACTTCCAGTATAAGACCAGGGATAAGGGGATCACTCCCGCTCATGAAGTGACTTGTGAGCATAAAAATGTGCAGGGCTTGGGGAAAGCATCAGTGGAGAACTCAAGATAACAAGCACTCAGGCGCTCTGTGCTTCCACACAACTACTAGTCAGTGGTATGAGCTGCTGACTAGCAACACAGTGAGTTGTACATAGTCCTGCACAGCTGGTGTAGAGGTCAAAAGATCTGTGACTTTCCTACATTTTTTCCACCAAGTGCATTTATTAAAAAACACCCAGAGCAACAGAGTATTCACAATGGCTAATAAGAATGACAAATTTCCATTGTTAAGTATGACTGATCCGTTGCACAGCTGTGTTTTCACATCATAAGCTGGAAAATTCCAATGTAAGTAACAAGACTTCTTAACCTCCAGAGCAGCTGTACTTTAAAAACACAAATATCTTGCACCCCTACATCAGTTTGCTAAAGGTCTATCATTAGTTTAAAAATACTTTCTTGTTTGTGGTCCTAAAGACACACACAACAGAAAATTCAGTGAGACTATCCATGCTCCTGTTGAAAGAGCCAGGGCCACACCTGAATTAAACTTGACAAATTCATTCACCCTAAAAAAAAAAACCACCTCAGACACAAAAGGAACTTACTCAAGACCACAACTCTTTCCCAGAAAGAGTCAGGATAGTCCTTGCCCAATCATTTAACCACTGCTTCTCTTTCTAAAAGTTTTTCAGCATCACTGCTTCTCTGTTATAGAAAAGTCCCCTCTGTGTTATAGAAAAGTCCCCTCAAACTTCTTTTAAATATCTACAGGTATCACAATAAATAAAAAAGCTCTCAGTAGGGCAAACGCCTGTCTACTCTAGTATTATAACATAGTGAGAACCTTACCCTATGCAGCAAACTCTTATTTTGAATTTGTTAACGATGTACATTAAATGCACAAACACATTAAAAAAAAAAATTACCTGGTGAGCTCTTCTTTAATCTTCAAGGGTTCATGTGGGTAGAATTTCACTCTAAAGCACATGGTATATGGTGGATGAGCTGAAACATTATAAAGAAAAAGCATGAGAACAGTAGCAAGCAAACACTGCCTCAGCACTCTGAAGGATTGCCCTCCAAGAGTCTTACAAATAGCCTGTGTGATGGTTAGCTCCAGAGCATCAGGCAGGGACTCAAACAAAACCAAAAATTATTTATACATATAAAAAGAACAGAATATATGACAAAAAAAGGCCAAAACACATACAAAATACAGCTAACCAAGGCAATTCAATTTATAAATGGTTTCGCACCTCACAAGAGTTATTGCTTGATCCAAGAGGTACAAAACATATCTGAGCTGCCTTTTTCTTTTGGCTATTGATAAACAGGAAGTAATTGCATCTTGTCACAATGAGATACAAAAGTATTACGTATATTTGTTACTTCCTGATAATGATTATGCCTAGACTATAAAATGGCAGAATTAAATTTGGTTACGAAGCTAGAGACCACAGAACTGTTTCTGTTTCCAGTATTTAATAAGGCTACATGACCTGCTCCTGAGCTATGGTACCAATACCAGACCTTAAGTACAATACTGTTTCCAAAAAAAGGAAGGGAAGAAGGGAGGAAGGGAGGGACAGAGGGAGGAGGGAAGCAAGATGACAGTAACAGGAATTATTTCAATTCTGAAACCAGTGCGCCTCAGTTTTACATTAATGAAACAGCTTTATATCCCACTTTTGTATCTTTGATGGCATTCAAAATAACTAATCCTAGGCCAGTTGATCTTTCAGTGAGGGACAGAAAGCAAATCGAAGACTACCATTATAATGAAAAAGGCATCTTGTGATATTCATGTTAGGATAAAAGACATGGGAAAACCAAGTAGAAGGCTTAAGAATAACACATCAGGCACAATACACAGGTAGGCAGAGCCCTCAGAGCTATCTGTAGCCAGGTAATGTTCATGTTTCAAATCTAGTTCAAAGCAAGAAGGAAAATACTGCATCTTCAAAAGGTAAACGGTTTGGGGAAAAACCACAACTATATTTACACAGGCCATGGTAACTGGCAGGCCTGCTGGTTAACACCAAGAGGGAGCACAGAGACGGAGGAAGCACCAAGGCATAACTGCTGTCCGAGTAAGCCATGTGAGGGTCCTCTTTACTAAAACATTTATCAGCACAGCCATTTTTAGATGGACAGAAACAGAAGAATAGATAAGGCTTCAAACAAAACGGAAACCTGTGATCATTGTGCTCATTTGGGAGTGTTCTGCAGACCTGAGTGCAGAACTGTAATCCTTTTATTAAAATATTTACCTTTGAAATTAACTTTCTGCATATTTACACTAGTACTCAACATTTATAGACCCTCTTAACAAGGTGGGGGGTTGGGGTTTTGTTCTATTGTTTTTTTTTTAAAGGAAAGCATCATGCAACTTCAATTCACGGTAAAGTGCAGATCTGTAATAGTCCAGTTAGTTTTAAAAGTCCCTTAATCTTAATGTATAATCAAAGTACAGAGTCAATCTAACTTTCCCAAATCCTGAAGAGATGGTACTTTTACAGGAGGGGAAAAAAGGAAAGGCAGAAGAAAAGGGCAAAGAAAATTACAGAGAAAATGAAGAAAAAGATCAGGAGAATCAGATAATTACTTTTTAGTTACTGTAATCTCTAACAATAATCACTGAGCTACTGTAACATTTTACTGTACCATCTCCTGAAGCTTACTTAGGTCACCGGCTTGTATAATAGCATGTGGACATTAGTTCAACAATCATGATACTCTTAAAGCTACCTTGACTGTAGTATTTATTCATATGCTGCAGTCTTCCAGAACCTCACCTCTAGACATCACATAATTCCATGTGATATACAAAAGCAACAGAAAATAAAAATGCATTGCAACTTTTGTTATGGTTGGTATCTTTTGGAGAGTTCAATTGCTTTTGAAGATGAAGCAGTATTTTCCCCTTTAACAACCCCATGTTGCACTTTTTAAAAGCATGGTCAGCCTTAACAAACCTGCTGATTTCACCTTCTTTTACATGTTTAAAATAACTACTCATTTAAGACACAACGTCTGAAGAGATGGGGATGGAAAAATGAAAAATACAGAAAAAAAGAAAGCAAAGAAACAGTAACAAATAGAAACAAGAGGAAATGGAGAAAGAAAAACAAGCTCTAAGTGTTTCCTAGGGATGGTTTGAACATTCAGGCTAATCAAATCTGGAAAAGGCCTCTGAAAGGAAGCAAAACACTCCAACTGCTTTCTGTGGGTTTTGGCATCTTAGATGTGACCACAGCATTGTCTTACAGTGACTGGAAATAGGTTGCAAAACAGAGGACATTGTTACGTCCTCCCTGCCCTGTAATGGCAAACTGGAAGGTAAACTGAATTCAATGTCCCAGAAAGGGAAACAGACATACAGAAATGCACTAAGGAGTCATGTTGCCTGGACAAAGCAAAAGATAACATAAGTCATCTTAAAGGGTTCTCTCTTCTCAATAGCCTTCTTAAAACTAAGCACAGGAGTAAAACATGCACTTCCAGAATACGGTTTCATTTACAAAACACAACAGAAGAGCCAACCTGTACTAAATGAGCAAGAGTTCTTTGTCAGAAAAAAAAAAAGGCTTTTAAGTGTCCTGGCAGATTTAGAGGTAGTTTGTGCTTGAAATAGGGATATGCAGAAATAAGGACAGGGCATGGCTCTGCAGGGCCCTTAGCTATTACAAGCCTACTGCAAGACCCAAAAAATGTACTGAATTTTACGCAAAGTTTTGGATGTCAATGAAACGACTGAAACTTTGGTTGTTATAAAAATAAAGGAAAAAAAATGTTAGAGTTACAGTAGAAGAGTCACACTCTGGAAGTTTATGGCAACCACAGAAAAGCAACAGCTGCCTCATATGAAAAGAGTACCACAGCAAGGAAAGAATGGCATACACTGCACTAAAAAATAGTCCACATTGTTAACAGCAAAGGTTATAATAGGAAATGTTTTCCTTGTAGCAGAAAGACAGTAAGTGACAGAAGTATACACCAATGCACAGAATATGCATAGGAAATTTGGCAAAGCAGTTTGAAGCCTACTTTGCAAACCTTTTCCTGGAGTCAAGCTTCTGTAACGATATTCCTCCTCAGCTGTAATACAAAACAAGGCTGCTGCAGCCTCCTAAACAGAGGTCCTTTTCTCAGTAACACCTGCAAGAATGGCACAGTCTTGACTGACTTGCAATTGGAAATGTTAAAAAGAATATGATACCCTCCACTCAATTAATCTCTGGAGATAAGAAGGTACCCTGCAATCACTGAAGGAAACAAGATCCTGGTTTTCTGTTCCTCTTTCCCAGTTAGAAAACCAGCCACAAACAATGAACACTTGAAAAGGGAAGGAAGGAACACCCACAGCTATCCACTTGCCTCGCCATCTTAATTTTAAAATGGATCGTAAGCCTGACGTTCCTCAAAAAACACATTTGATGATATGCAAACATTTATTAAGGCCTTTGTCTTACAGATTTTACAGTAATGGAGAACCACACCAGAACCTCTTATTCTCTCATTCACTGTACACTTGTAGTGGAAAGCAAGACAGAGAGTGAACCATATCAGCTCAAGAGATGAGATTGTCAAGCCAGACAATTCCTCAATTCCTTGAAAGCAAAATTACTTTCTACCACTTACTCACACATTAAAGTGGAAACATTAACAACAAACCTTCCCAAAACAGATTTCAATTTGCAGAACATTTCTTCAACATAAAACCAGCCTGAATATAATCCGCTTTATAATAGCTATAAGCCTTTTCTTTCAGCATGGTCCTTTATTTGTCAGATAAGAAGCAGCTGGTATAGTGAAATGCCCAAGGCTTTGTCAGAATTTCCCACCATCACAGGCTTTGCTTTCTCGCTAAAAAAGATTCACAATTACAGTAATTTCAAAGGACTTTAGCATGAAAAACAGTACTGGCTGCAAACTCCATTGCAATAGGGCTATTAATTTGGCACTTTATGTGCTAACAGCACATAAAAAAGGAAGGCAAAAGAACAAATACAAACATTTAAATTATATTAAATGCTGAAACCAGTCTAGACCCTTCCTGAAAGAAATACATACACAGCATGGAAGGTTTCCAGGCAACTGGTTTTACGCTGTTAAGGTTTATTTCAGTTGTATTTAACTAAGACAATGTATATGAAACAGTAAGGATCTCCTAGCTAAAACCCAAGCCTCTTAACACCCTGACCAGAGCAAAGATATAGCAGCTTCACCCCTTGGCACAGATACCAACGTGTAAGGGACAGAGTCTCATGTGCATTCATTTTCAAGCAAAGCCCGCTGCATGATTTCTCTTCTGTGAAGTTGAAGAGCTTATAGGGAATGAGAAACCTAATAAAAATTACACATTCATACTACCATTTTCTTCATAGAAAAACAATCTGAAACAGCAAAAGAAATATACTTATGTAGTAGAAAATTTGTTTTTAGAAGCTGGTGCAAATCTTGATTTAAGTTTTAGAAGTGTGAACCAAAGAGGGAGAAGGACAGAAGTTTCTCAGCTGCCACTTCTGGGAAGTTTTCCTATTTGTTTTTAACAGCCTGCTTTTCATCCAGCACAAATACTAGCTTCTGTAATAAGCTGTAGTGTTGATTTTTTGATTAAACATGGAGTACAGATGGATACTGAAAGCCAAAAGAAGATGTTTAAATTATCTTCATAGCTCTGAGAATGTAATATTGCAGAAAACTACTTGCATCTCTCCTCGATGTTACATATTTTCTAAACTATGCTACATTACTGAAAGTTAAGTGAAAAATTAAAAAAAAAACCCCACACACAAAAACATTACACTCAAACAGTCTTCAAGTTTGCTGATGCTGCAGAAGGATCTCTGGGGAACCCTGAATACATATGCTGTTGCTTCCATAGACCTTTTCCCTTACCAGATGAATCGGCTGTTTATCCATACAACTTGCTGTGCATGTTCCAGACAGAACAGTACTCAGTGTTTTTCTTTTATACGTAAGAAATACTTGATCTCAATATAAACCTCAAATTGTGGGGTCTTCCTGATGGCACTCAATTAGTTATGGAACAACACAGGGCAAAGTAGATTTTCATCATCAAGTTACAATATGCTTTAGAGCGTGTTATTAAATCTTCATGAACATCTCAGGTAAAGGATACACAGCATTTGGATTAGTGCCTGAAGAATCACACAAAACTTCCCATTGTCACTGTGCACAGATTTATGCACCACAGATTTGATTACACTCTTTTTTAGATTTGTGCTGAGACATGAAAACTGATGGTAAGTTTGTTGAGATTTAAGAATCTTTAGAAAGTTTTGCACAACCCATCTCTGCACCTGGGTTCTTGCTTCCCCTAGTTTGTTCCTTCTCCTTTCATATTTTATGACAGCCTTAGAGATTAATGAAATTAACTTAACAAATTTCAATGGACTGACACAGGAAACCATCCTTTCTGCATTACTCTCTCAGATCATCTGAGATGCAAGGCAGCAAGAAAAACATGTAAATTTTGAACTCCTGCACATAACAGCAACAGAACTGATTCTGTTCCACTGTAATCAAGAACAGAACACATACAGTTGGATATTTCCCACAAGCAAGTTACAGGATAGCTGTATACTTATACAGAATAACCTTTAAAATTGAAGAAAAAAGGGAATGAAAGTGCATGGGAAAACACTGTTCTGTACTTTAACATTAGTACTGATGTGACCAGTAGGATTTACACCAAGACATTCCTAGACAGAAAATAAGTAAAAACATGTAGGATGGCCAAATGGAGAACTTTACTGGCAGCATCTGGGAGAAAATAACTGTGTACGGAAAAAAAAAAAAAAAAAAAACACAAAAAAAAAACCAAAACAACAACCACAAAAGAACAGAAAAAAATAGTTTTAAAAGAACCACGAAGATGATGCAGCTACCTTAGGCAACCTCCCAGAGAGTTTTTTCAACACATTATTTGAAGCATGGTGCTCACAGCTACGGATCGCTGGCCACCAGCTGGCTTCAACCAGTACAAGACTGGCACTGGTACAGGGCATTTCTAGAGACTAAAATTTCCCCTCTCGGGCAAAATTAGTGGTAAAAATGGCTGAGACACAGACCTAGACTTTACACATCATCTTATGACACAAACATTTCAGTGAAGACAGTAAATGCAAAGGTAGATGCCGAGAGAATAAAAGATGCCATGCCTTCCTCCTTCTTGTGTTGCACCAGAACACATTTTAATATGGTTTCATATGTAATAAGACAAAATATAAAATATTTTGGAAGATGTCTTCTGTCATATCCCAGTAGTACTAAATATGAACTTAAAGCAATCTTTGTGAAAGCTAAAGAAATTAAAATGGTAGCACATCAGACAAGAACCTATGCAGACTTCAGAGCTTCAAACATACAACATTCTGTCCCACTGACAGAAACACAGCTGCCAAATTCTGATTGCTGTACAACCTGACTATATAGAGGGATTATGCTTGAATGATTCACGTACTACTGAGGCCCATGAAATCTAGCACCTACTGAAATTTGTATTAGAACACTACTCCCAGACATTCCTTTTCTGCTCTGAATATTTGTAATACTGAGCTGCACGAATAAATACACTGAAAAGCTTGTTACTCTTGCTGGGGAAAAAATGAAGTTCCCCACAAATGGTAGCTGAGATCAAGCAAGCAGCATTTTTCAAATTCTGCTGCATGTATGCAAGTCCTCTGTATTCCTATGTAAATCTGAGCATTTAACTGAATTTAGAGCACTTTGAATCATTAGTAATAATACAGCCAACTCCTGCACCAGAGGAAATTAAAGTCCATTATTACAAAACAGATCATTTCACTGTCTTCTGAATTCCTTAGTGTCAAAGAAAAAAAGGCAGCCTCCATCCAATGCAGTCTCTGTGAATAGCTTTCTGCCACCATTTCTCCCAGAAGTCATATATACATAATGCATGTTCTATTAACCAGTCACTTCATGGCTTCAGTTATGGAAAGAAGCACTTTACAGCTCCTACTAATTTCAGTCCTCACTTGTGTCACCTGAAACTGGGATGCTTTTCAAATGAATATTGGTAATTTCTTCTGAGTCTAAACTTTTTAATAGTAAACTGAATATTTTTAGATAAAATACAAATTAACCTGTGTGCCTTTAGAAATTGCTTAGTATTTGACATTAATATAACATATTTTAGAAAAATAAATCAGGAGGTTTCTGATGTGAAATGCTTACAAAAGTGTCCTTGAAACCTGTGGGAGCAAAAGATCTATTTATGCATAATCTACGTGGATTCTACACATGTATAGAATATATATATATATTTCCTTGTTTTATTTCCTTAAAGGGTTACTGTAGCAACTAAAATCCTTCATCTGTGACAAAAGATAAAGTTACACTACTATTAAACTGAAGCTGCTCATGAAAAACCAATCACATAGTTAAATTGCACTTCTGTCCTAAATCTAAGGTTGATAACAAAACTCCTTTGTTTGTGTCTCATTCTGTTTTGCTGTTGTTGTAGACCTTTTCACTATGATAAATAACGTCATACTAGCTGCATTTTATTTTGCTTTTTTTCTATGCATTAATTTTTCGGTCTTCAGAGATTTTATTAGGATTCTACCCCAAAAGCCACACAAGTTATCTGATGAGACCATCACATCACTACATCTATGGAATTTATAGAGTACCATCGATCACATCTAGGCAACATCTATACACAGGTAGAATTTTTTGGAGTAAGTGAAAAAATTCTGAGCATATCTGCCAGCAGAGTTCCAGAATATTTTCACTTACTCAAAAAAATTCTTGTCCCTCATTTCTTCTTTCACTGGCACTGCAGAGGAGCACAAGTTAGTTTTAGCTTGACATTCTTGAACTTATTTTTTATCAGATAACTCTGGTTAGCTAAACACTAGATATAAACAGTTCACACTGAATATGCTAGGTACGTGTGTGCATGCTTATATACACATGCATGAACATGTTGTGACATATACTATTACTGCATTAATGGAAGAATTTATTGAAGTATTCCATGTAGTTCTGCTAGCACCCAGGACTACTGTTTTTAGGTATTAGACAATCTCTTAAGCCTCATCACATTTTAAAAAATACATTATTTCCCATACAAAAGACACCTTATGCTTAAAATAGAAAATGGCTGCATATGAAGGGTATGTGAATAAAATTATATTTAATTTTGTAAACTAAAAATAGGCAACATCTTTTATCAAACAAGACACAACTCCCAGTGACCTCAGTCAAGTCTCAGAACTGCCAAATAACGGCTCTCTTCCACTGCTGGATATAAACCTGAGCACCAAAATAGTTCCGTTTCCTGAAGAAGTCTTCACAGTTGGCCCATTGGAAAGGATGAGCCAGACCATAAAATTTCAAAAAGAAAATTAAAATAATACATTCCTATTTTGAGGAGTCTTTTTGAAATGATGACTGTAATTTTCCACTTGCCTGTGGCAGGAGCTCACCACATAACCCACAGCACTAGAGTTTGCTGGACTGTAACACTGATCTGAAACCAATGCACTGCATTGTCAGGAAGCAGGGGGCAGCAGAAAGAAAGCAAACCAGAAAGACTCAGAAGCAGATTGCCACACTCCATATTTTATCGCCATCTCCCAGTGGATGATTGCATCTGCCTGAAAATAAGAGCCAGAACATACAGGTCTTCCCACCAGATCTGCCACCCCACACACATCAGCTGGCCTCTGGCTCTAGCCTGAAGCAGTAAACTAAAGCTCTTGATGTGCAGAGCACTGTGAGACAGTGAAATGAGTGTAGCATGGAGTTTTTAGGAGTCCAGATGGCACACAAAGGGCCTATTTGCACCAACAAACAAATGAAGCATATTTTAAATTACTGCATGGAAGCACAGGAGAACCTTTCAGCATTTCCAAACCAGTTTAAAAACAAAAGCTCTCAACACTTACATTTCATTTGCTTGAAGATGGACTTGTTGAGCTCAAGCCAGTGCTAGAAAAGCAAAGCAGAGAGCACAGGTTAATATGGATCACAGCAGACAACAATATCCTTGTAGATGTACGTGGTACCAAAAATAGGAAGTAGGATTATTGTTTCACTGAGACATACATAAACTCGAAAAAGCACCTCCACAGTGTTATAATACTGAAATTGCACTGTATAAGCATACTTGATATTTTACCACTGCTTATAAGATGTAGTTGAGACAAAAAAAAGACAAATAATTCAAAGACCAATTTAAAGGAGACAGGCTCTAGAAATTAATTCGCAGCAGGCGTTTTAGTCTTATACTTTCAGCCATTTTTCCCCAGAAGAATCATTATACTGGACATAGGATAGAGTATTCAGAAATATTAACACAATCTGTTCATTAATGCTGTCTTCTACAGTTTTTGTAACTAAAGCCTGTGAAAATACTGTATTCTCAGTCAGCACCCTCAGTGTTCTCTTCTAGCAAGAACTAAAGATCTGAAGGGAAAAAAGTGTTCTTTTCCATTAAATGTTTATGCTACGGACAGTCAATGCACAACAGAGCCTACCAGTTGATGTATAAATTTCTAGGGAAAGACTGCTATGGCAGGAAAACTTTCATTTATTAATTCTCCTGGAAAAGAAACTCAGATGCTACCATAATGAAAAGGTAGGCTAACATTTTAGTTAAGACCCTTAGCACATCCCCTGGTAACAGTAGCTGAACTGTCAGTAGGACGTTTTGATTGACAAAAGAACATGCTGATATTCAAGGCCCACTTCTGACCACAGCCAACAGCATCTTTCCTGTAAGCAAAAAATCTCCATGCTAAAATAAGATTTGTGCTGCAGAAGCAGCTGGTCAAAAAGCATAGTACTCAGCTTTAATAAGCTTAATCAACACTGCAAGGCCTTGCACCAAGGGGTTTCGTTTTTAACTCTTTTCATTCTAGCTCTAAACCCCTATGATCTACTGCAAAACAAAAACCTAGCAATTCTTAAAACATATGTCATACTTAAAATATCCTACAGCAGCTACTATTTTTCCTCATAACTTGTAGGAATTCTACTACAGAGGAAGGCAAGGGGAAGATACTTTGTAGGTATTGTTAGTAAGTGACAGAAAATTATTTTAAAAATGACATCTCAAGATTTCAATTAAAATCAGGGGTAATTTAGAATTAATTTTCTGAAACAATTTACAACAAAACAAATTGGAAAGAACATTTTCAAATATCTGCAGCTTATATGCTATGGCTGCTCAGAAATTCCTGCATCTAGTTTACAGAAATATTGGAGATAAGCACTACTGTGCATTTCTTTTTGAAGTTCAATTATCACTAAGAGACTGATTGGAACCCTAGTACTCAAAAGACAAACAAAACAAAAAACCAAAACTTCAAACAACAACAAAAACAATCCCACACTATTTCTTCACTTGTTTCCTCTCCCCAGTATCTCCTGTTTTGAGGGAAAGAAAGAAAGAAACAGAACTGAGAAAGCAATGACTGTTTCACCAACTTACCAGAAATATCTAGCTCATTTCATTCTTTTTTAGATCACACAGACACAGATACATTATTTATACATTTTGCTCTGAGTAATGGGGGGTAAGGGTTGTTCATAAAAAAAGTAAGGCAATTTAAGACATTTGGTACCATCTGCAGTACTTTATAGATACATAATTCAGAATGAATTCACAGACAGGAAACCAGTCAAGACACACAGATAGGTAAGTTTGCTTTCCTTAACATCCTCACACACCTACCCCACCTCCACCAGGATCTAGGCAGTCCAAGGTGAAGATTCAGACAGCGAAGAAGAACTTGGACAGTAAGCCATGCTGTACTGTTCCCTGGGAACTGAGCGTGAGGAGGTATCTCACTATTTTCATCCCACAGGAGCAGAACAGAACTTGTCTGGTATTCCTTTTTGAAAGGCCAAGCTGAAATATTAGCAAGGACCAGGTCAGCGTGTACAGATGTTTGAAAAAGTCAATTACCTATGCTAACAAAAAGTCAGAGGTAAAAAAAAAAAAAGCCAATTTTCAAATATGAAACCCTTCTAATTCACCATATGAATAATGAGAAAGAGGAAACATGGATGAAAATTCCCCATGCAGTGCACCAAACCCCCAGGAATGCAGATTTAACTAACACATCCAAAAGCAAACACATTTCACTAAGACCTGACTTTCATGGGTTAAAAATGGATTGAAAAGACACTGAGCAATTAAGCAGTCTACACTTTCACTTGGAGGTCAATATGCTGACAGGCAGTTTTTATAAGCTCAGATTTCTGTGGTGACCTTCTGTTGGTGGAATATTGTGAACATACAGGCAATTCAGCTGAATCTTCCAGAAAACTGAGCAGTTGCTTTATAATTTGTGATTTTCAAAGCACAGCAATTAGGTGCTTAATGCATTCTGAGTGTCAGGGGAAGATAAACACCTAGTCATTGTCAGTACTTCTGAAGATAGTCACCCTTATATTTGTTTGCATATTTCAAGTTAAGTTTTAGGAAAGATTTTCCCCCGAGTACTTATCTTTCAGCTTTACAGCATTGACTATTAATAATTAATAATAGTGCCTCATCTCTATAGTACTATAGAGTATTCATGCTATATTTATTCCAAGATTAATTAGCTGTTATAGCTAGGACCAGACTAAGGTTCCTATAAATTCATGGAAGGGTTTCTGCAGGAATTTTCAATTGAAAAGCATCACGGCCTTGCAAAATGCTTTTTCCATGTATCAACCTTTTTTTTTTAACAATTTCTCTGAAAAAGAAAAAAAAATCCTCAAATGAAAGGGAAATACAATGTTTTGAGTTAGTCTGTCAGGCCAAATTTTAAAAGCATTTCAAATCTTCAACTGCGAAAAAATTTCATCACTACTGTATGCCACACTGCCTTGTGGGAACAGAACATAGGTGTTTCCATTTTTTTTTTGTAAGGCTAACACTTCATAAGACAAAATAGATAAACAAAGCCAGTCAGAAGTAAAACTTGGAGCCAGAGGCAATAATCTTTAATTTCTCTCCTTGCAGTAAAATGTGCTAATGAGGGGGATAAAACCCCAGCAAATCTTAAACAGTTTCATTTTTGCCTCATGTATTTCACATCACTGTCCGTAAAGGTTGCTTTAATTTGGGTGATGGCCTACACCCTCAAACCAGCTTGGCTTTATATGTAATAGTATATAATGATCATCAGAAATCATTCCTGCAGAGGCTGAGCTTCCCATTTCCTTGATGGCATGTTAGCAATGTGGTTGTTGCCTAATGGAGAAGAAAAGACTTTGATCCCAGCCCAGCTAACACCTATTACCAAGGATCCCGTGACGAGATCTGTGTTCAGCACTGCCAATTTCTAATCTCTTCTGCTGAAAGAGGTTTGGGTAGCAGCTGGGCATCTAGCTGGTCAGGCAGATGTCCTCACAGAAGCAGAAGGCAGACAGAAAGATACTTAGAGATCTCAAAGGGTCCATCATGGGACAGCTAATGAGTCAGGTGCCAGTGGTGAGTAAGCAAACTATTATGGGTATCACTTTTGGTCCTGGGATCATAATATGCTGAGAATTGCCTTCTGACTGAGGTTTCATTGCAACTGCATTCTGTGTTTCAGACTAATGCAATTTTTACTTTGTAAATACAGCTCTCACCTCTGATCAGTCTTTAAGTGGCACTGAGTAGTCATTAGTAAGGCCAGGTGTGTTCTTGCTTACCCACAAATGCTGGGCAGCTGATGTGCTACCAGCTTCCACAGCAAAAGCTGAGGATGAGCAAGGACACCACACAAGGGTAAAAGCACCATTCTAGAAAGGCAATTTAATTCCAAAAACACTGATGTGGATTTTAGCAAACACATTTCAGCCTGTTTTGAACAAAGTCATTCACTGATAAGCTCAGACACGACTGAGCTTGGTCCCGGTATAGCACAGGGTTAAGGGTTTTGGAATTAGAAGCAGGGAGGAAAGAGGACATAATGTCCCATATCTCTTCTTACACCCATTGTAAGGGGTCAGGTGTCATTAAAAACCCCACTGTTCTTCCTCTACATTGCAGCAGCCACTCTATGGTGCAAAGACGTGTGCTCCAGTCTCACCTTCCTATGGACTCCAGCATAAGACTGGCATAAATCAAAGCCTACCTCCTACAAAATTGCCAAGCCATGAGCAGGTGCTCGGGACCTGACCAGCCACTGAATTCAGTGAAAAGTCTCTCCCTTCCTGCAACAGAAGAGGCTTTTTATTTAGTCTCCGTGTTTGGAAGCGGAGCAGTAACGAAGGGGCAACCAAAAGTGGCCAAATACTGTATTTAAATCACACCCAGCAAGCAATACTCAGTCACATGCTCAGATGTGCATACAGTAAAACAGAATAAGAAGAACCTGCAGATGTTACAAGAATATTTTAACCAGGCAACAAATGGATTTGAAGACTTTGTTGAATGGACAGAAGAGAGCAGGGGAATGGAGATATGCACTGAAACACTGCTAGAAATGTAATAAAATTAATTTTATTTAAGCCTCAACCCTATATTAATCTTCAAAATTAATACCTAACCTTTTCCTTGAATGAAAGGCAAAATGAAAATCAATTTGCTTTAGCCTCAAAGCAGTGACTTGCACCAGGTCACTGCCTGCCACAAGTTGGATTAAAAAAAAATAAAATAGTAACAGTATCCAAAGCTAATGGAAGCTCAGACAGGGAAATAAATTGGGTTCCCACTCTGTACCAGCACAACAGAGGCCAAATGACCCTGGGCAGCCTGCATGTCGTCTTCTTCACGCCCTAAGGCTGACACCATTTTTTCATGGCTTCAAGAACCTCTAAACCAGGGGTCCTCAAACTTTTTAACCAGGGGGCCAGCGCATGGATGAAGTGGCAGGCAGCCATCTGCGGCTGCTTGGTTTCCCCCCCCAACGCCCGGTGGGGGGGGGGGCGGGGGGGTCTGTAAATACCGGGGGCCGGACTGAGGACCCTGGGGGGCTGTATCCAGCCTGCGGGCTGTAGTTTGAGGACCCCTGCTCTATACTAAGAACATCAATATTTTTCCATTGCAGCAAGGGAGCTGTTCCTCTGTACTGTTCACAAAATCAGGGCACTGACTCTGGTTAGTGGTATGCTAAGCAGGAAGAAACAAGGTACATCACTATCACAAAAATACAATGGAACAGAATCACTGTTTGTATGATTCTGAGCTGCAATTTACTAAACAGATTTCCAAAGTCTCACTCTGTTATTCCTATTACACTAATATATTTAGTGCTGTATCCAATCAACTGATCCATAACCTCAATATCAGCTGAACATCCAGCCATGAAATCTGCATATATTGATGTATGCATGAGCCAGCCACATGCTCATAGACAACAGGTTCAAAACTGATGGAAAAACAACCTTTATTAAATAGCCTGCGGAATTATTTTATTTACAAGGTTACTAATCATCAGACAAAATATTTTAGTTGCATCATTACTGCTGAATTAAGTTTGTATATTCACACCACTATTCATTTGTGCCAAGACTGTGCTTGGTACATAAATGCACCGCTACTGGTAAAAGCGGGAACCCATTTAACTTAGCACTTTGTCCCTGGAAATGGCCTAAAGCAAACACTTAGAAGAAGTACAAAACTAATAGCTCCCATTGTGTTCACTGGGCTTTTTCCACCAGCCTCCATTGTAACTTGTTTCTAAGTCTTCCTGGACTTTAATCAGTTTGTCTAAACACTTATTTTTAAACAATTTTGTTATATTTTTGGCAGCTACAACAATGAATTTTATGAATCAATATTGCATTTTAAAGACTACTTCTTTATAGCAATTGTTTTATAATTTCTTAGTGTGTTTCAGTTCTGTTACAAGAATTACAGGGCAATCTTTCCTTGTCCGCCTTCTCCAAGCCATTTTACATCATATCTTCCGCTGTCAGTCTCTCTTGCTCATTCTCTCACGCTCTCTTATTCATTCCCTCTCATTCATTCTCTTTCACTCACCTCTTCTCCTACTGGAATTATTCTAGTCTAATCCATCTCTCTTCACATGAAATCCATTCCTATTTGATATCATTGTCAGGGCTGTCTTTGTTCCTTTTCTACTCCTACTGTATTTTTTTGAAACAGCATAACCTGAAACTGCACACACCAAGCAGGGTCACAGCAAGACTTCGTGTAAAAGCACATAATTTTTGTGACAAATCTGTGCAGGAGGGGAGATTCATATGCGTAGAGAAAGATTAAAATTGTAATTAACCTATGGATCAGTCACGCTGGTGTTCAGCCTGTAATACTTCTGCTCTGCCCCTTCAAAGAGACTGGAGAGCTCACAGACAGCTACATAGCTCTATGGAGCCTTATGGGTCATTACACAAATACATAGACTTGTTAAACAAAGGTTGCAAATTATCTGCTGTCTCTGCTGTCTCTTTCTGTCCTAATGTGGGACCAAGTAGACATTTTTAAGAAAATGTATTAAATAACTGTTGTTTCTAAAGAAGAGACCAGCTGAACACAAGGCTTGCTGACCCTTTCAAAAAGTCCCTCTGATGAGGAACTGCTGTGCATTTTGTGTACATGTCCCACTAAAAACAGAACTGCTACTTCACAATAAATAAATTCATTGCTCACAGGCAACACAGTCCAGTTTTCTTCCCTAGTAAATACTGGGACAATGTTGAACAACTGGGGTTGTAGGATTAAACAAATACTCTGCCCAGGTCCATTGGAAGTGCTGTACTCTAGGATACAAATGGAACTCCCCAGCAGCCTTTCTAGTGAAATAAACATGTAATCTGAGAAAAAACTACCTGTGTGTAGAGGTGCCTAGCAGTTTTGGTCTCATCTAAGCTTGAAAGGAAAACAAGAATTGTATTTGCAACAATTCTCCACAGAGAGACTGGCAGAAGCACTGGCAAATCAGTGGTGCACAGTGTCATCCTTCTAACTCTGGGAAAAGTCAGGAAATCCCAGCATACTCACAGCCACCATTAAAGATAAGCTGCATAGCTGGAGTGTATTCATACAGCAGTTTCACTGGTCATACAGCCTTGCTTTCATACTGCCAGGGATACATGCACAGAGCTAAAACCACTGCACTGCTCCTGAGTAGCCCTGCAGCACATCCAAATGACAAAGCATCTTAATGCTTCAGGGTGATGACAGTCTCAAACATTTGTACGCTGACTGGTGAGACTTCACAGTTGCTTCACGGTCCTAACAAAGCCTTTTCATAACACCTAACACTTCCAACGTACCTCATGGGTAGCTCCAAGGTATTTCTGCCTAACTGCCACATATCTTCACATTCAAAAACATAATTACAAGCACATGCTCAAATCCACCTATTGGGAGTAAAAAGGGGGAAACAAGTATTTCCAACTATAAATCACTGCTCAGATGCCTTACTGAAGGGACTTGAAGAAAACATTTCACCACATTACCATCTTCCTTCAGCCCAGTCCTCTACTGCCCTTAATACCAGTGGGATCCCTCAACAAGGGTTCTCTAGTTGCAATCTCTAGTGAGGATGCTGAACAGTAGCTGCATCATAACATCCTATTCCCAACTCTAACAGCCCCAAAATCACAAAAAAGTGCTCAGTCAACCCAGGGTATCTGGCACAGAATTAGCTATGCTGCATATCCTCAAGGGTAGGAGTATCTATTACATGAAGATATACCAACAGGTAGCTCCTGGAGTAGCAGAACCAGTAACACCTCCTCCAGATATGTCCCCTGTTTGAAACTACCCGTTTCTAAAAACTACAAGCTCCAAATGATGGTTTCTGGGTTCTTAGTGTCTCTCTCCCAGCTCTCTCTAGATTCCCCATGGGGGAGTGTTGCCCTACAGCATTTCCCTCGGTAAGAATAATAATAGGGATTTACCCATCTATGTGGCAGCTTATCTTGATGAAACCTTACAGGAATGTAATGTTTGAGACCTATACACCATAAAATATCGACCAAAGCTGGCTTCAAAAGTTACTACACGTAAGAGTTGGGGAGAAGGCCAATGGGATCCCATATACCTAGTTTTCTCAGAAATCCAGACAAAAAATTCAACAGTGAACACTAGGAAATCATTTGTTCCCAGCATAGTACCATTAGACACCAAATGGCATGCTGCAATTTACTGCATACTTTTACTACAATCCTGGCTTTTCTGAAGCTACCCTAAGGCACAGTTTCCCCAAAGGAACATCCAAATGTGATGCTAGACGATAAAACAGCAGATATGATGTAGAACCTAGAGTCTTTAACTGCTAGTTCATTGGCATTGTTACTCTCATGCATATCCAAACATAATTAAAAAGCTACATGCTGCCTTCTGTTAGGAGTGTCTTCCAGTTTCTTTTTTGGTCTGGAATAGAAAATGAAAAGCTATAGAAAATTTTATAGTTTGACTATGCCTAACATATCCGCACACGTTTTACTTATGCAGAAGGAAAAGTTTATTATTTAAGGGGGGGGAAGGAGGTATACATCATAACTTACTTGAAAATTGACCTATAAAAACAGTAGCTGTTTCCCACCACAGTTTTCCCACATTTCAAAATTTTGTTCCAGTCTAAGACAATGAGCTCAATCATCTAAATTTTTCACATAGTCAGAAGTTCTGAATGTTCTAAACACAAAAATTTAAACATTTCATTTGAAACATCTGAAATACTGAAACCGTTCATTTTTTAAATTCTCAAACTCAGTGAAGTGTTTCAACACTCCTAAGTCAAAATGCTACATTTTGGTAGCATACTGGGAAAGAAGACACTTAGGATGAATTGAAGCTGGTATTTTTGCCTGCTTGAGCTCTCTCAATAGATGACAAAACAAAAGGACTGCAAATTAGCTTTTGGAGCAACTCTGTAACCTTCACAAAAAAAATTACATACAAATAAGAGAGAGGCAAGCATCACTGATAGACTAAATTCCAGCAGGAGTAATTCTGCACAATATTCATATATATATATATGTGTGTGTGTATACTATATAATAATATACTATTATGTCATATAACTTTACCATTCAGAGCCAATCAAGAATAATTCACTAAAAGCCAGAATTAAATGCATGATTTTGGCAGTTCCATTTGGAACCACAGCTATAGCCCTATCTGTGCAGAAGCAGAGACTATGCAGTGGAATACAAACTACAACAGAGGCATTCAACACTTCCAAGAAAACAGGCAAAGTAACATGAATTGTACACTACCTGCATCAGAATCAATCAAAAAGCGTAAAAAAAAAAATTACGCTTTCTTGTTTCAGCTTTTATTACATATTCTTTGAAAAAAAACTCAGAAAATTATGCCTGGTCTTTATCTCTATCAATGTTTAACATAAACCCTTCCATAAAATTATAGAGATCTGTCTTAAAATTCATCACAAATCTAGTTAAAAATTTTGCCCTGTTGCCTCTATTATGGCTGTTGCAGACATTACAGCTCTCATTGGCTTAATTAAGAAGCCACCTCTCATGCTCAAACTTTCTTTTTCTTTCTGCTTTACACTCTGATGCATGCATAACCGTATCCTCTTATCCTTTGTTTTGCTGCACTAAGCGGGTTATGCTGTTCTTAATATCATCTCAAAAACAAGTTCTCCATTCTCTTTATCTTTCTAACAGTCCATCTCCTGATTCAGTTAAACTGATCTTTCCTAAATGCAGACGTCTAGATCAGAATAACTGCAGTCTCATTAGGGTGTAACGACTTTAATACTTTCCTGAAAATACAATCCTAACAAGGGGCAAACAAAGTGTTGTCTTTTGTCATAGCCACATCATGCCAACACCAGACCGGGGAATATTCATTTTATTCATTGTCCCATATCTCTTTATTTGTCCACAAGGCACTGAAGTGCATTATCACATACATTATTGAACTGGTTTAGGATAAATTATCACTTCCCTTCAAAGCAACTGTTCTCAGTCAAATCACCAGATTTAACTTTAGAATGAAGCTCTCTGTGAATTCCACATACAGATCTTACTGTTTCCATTTTGTAATGCATCTAACAGACCCATAAGAATGTACTGCAGGAAATGTCTCTCCCTTTTTCCTTGGTGGGACCTGCAAGAATTCCACAGAGCTTCAGAAATCTCTTCTACAGAGCTGTAAGTACTGTTTCGTGTAAGGTGGCTACAATGATGTGACATTACCCCTGTGACCCCGCTACATCTTATACTTGCTATAGCTCATCTCTATAACCACAGACCTAAACAACTACTCTTCTGGAATCTCAGGGGCTTTTGTTAACATGAATTTCAGGTAGCTACGCTCAGAACTACTAAAATACAAAACTGTGGGAAAAGCCATCACCTACCTCATCATTTCAAAATCATGATTTCCTCTATTTTTCTACTGTGCTGTTTGCCGATGAACTTTATGTAACTACAGTGCTTGGGCCCCACCACACTTATCCATAGAGTCCCACATTGTTATAGTACTGGGAGACTGTTGGTTAGTATGTTTCTTTAAGATCAGAAAAAGCTCAGAATAGTCTGCTGATGGGAGATGAACTGTAATTACAGTTTCACAGTCTTCTTACATCTGACTGGTAGACATCAATGCAACTGTATGTGATACAGAGCTAAGACTCAGGTAAGCAAACCTCAACAAGATCAGAGATTCAAAAGAACCAGATGATGTAAAACTGTCAAAAAAAGAAAAAAAAAAAGAAAAAAAAAAGAACTATTCTTCTATTAGAACATTTGTCTGCAGTTTAGTCTTTAGGACAGGGTTTGTTGCAGAGGAAATATCCACTCTGAGGGAAAGCAATCTATGTCTAAAAGTTTAGAAGTGCAATCTTAAAAAAGAAAAAAAACCATCAGAACAGGACAAAGGGACAACAGAATAACTGCATATTAAAATAGCTTATTTTGATGAATTGTAATAAACCTAGGAGAAAAATTTATGTCACTTTCAATTCATCATCCAGAGCATTTTTAAATCTAAAGAAGTCTAAAGAAATGACCCTTACAATTTATGTTTTAATTCATCAGTTTAAAATCAACAATTAATACCCTATTAGAGAAGTTACCATATGCTTAAATATACAAGAGTAATTATAAATCAGCATTTAAAAATGCATGTATGGAAAATGTAAGCTTGAGAAGTTTGCCTAAAAAATTCCAGCTGAAGAATGTGCCAGTCGATACAAGCCATCCTGCTACACAGGATGGCCACAGTATTCTCAGTTGTTGGATATAAAGGCAAATGAAGACCTAAGATTTTTTAGGTAAGAACATAAATGTTTTCTCAGATTGTCTTTTAGTACTAACTAAGAGAAACCTTCAGTATAATAATCTTTCATAAACTTAACACAGAATTAGCCACACTATAAGACCTAAAAGTAAGCTGTGAAGCCAAGACTGGTACTGCAGTGAATTTGTCAATATAGTTAACAGTTCTTTAAAACATGGGAACCATATAAGGTATGATATAACAAGCATCCCAACAGGAGTGGGTTTTTTTTATTTTTTTCTGAAGCATCACTTTTTTAAAGTATTCTGCCAAAAAAATTAAAGCTTTTACTAAAAAAAAAACCCCTCTTGATTGCTATTAAGTAAAATAGCTTTTCTGTAGCAATTTTTGTGTGACTGTCAGAGAAAGGCTCAGCAAAAGTAAGTATTCATTAAGCCCTACCTCATTACAGTCTAATCCAGCACTCCACCTGCTTCTCCTATTGTTTTCAACCAGGTGAACACCTCTATAAATTTAATGATTGTGAAGAATTAAGTACATTGGTCAGAATAACTGCTAATCATTCTTCTAGTTATTTTAATTTTAAAAGGAGGATGCAATGGAAATGACCTGCTGCAGCTTTGCAAAGCTATTGCAATTCTGTAAGGTTGACCAGAGCGTGTTTCCCAATCATTTTTGACAGAACTAATTAGGGTGTAGCAAGAGATATCCAGCAAAATGTTTTTATCCTGAATCATAGCCATTTCAAGCTAGTGATCATCTTCAGAGATTAAAAGCCAGTAGATGCCAGATATTTAAAGACATATTCAAGCCTTAATCTTGAGACTAGCAGGACCACACAGTGAAGAAGTTCTGAATTCCATTGTCTGAGGACTCCTGCATCCTTTCCTGCTCTCAAACAGTAACAATCATCTGAAAACAAACAAGGAGTAGCAGTAGCAAATCATATACAGAGTACAACCTGCAGGACCACCTTCCACCTAAGAAAGATGAAAAATCACTGTCCACACAAATGCCTAGAGCACAGGCTTGTAAATTTCATTCCACAAATGTAAAGATGTTCATGGGGAGAGCTAACCTGAAGACTCCCCCACAACCCAACAAATCATACCTATTTTGTGTATTACAGATATCTAAGCCCATGTGCCCTATGAAAAGTGAACCTGAATGATGCTTTTAGCTGTTGAACTCAATAGGATTCCTGCCTACATGTCTCAGGATGTATACTCTACAGCAAAACAGAAATCCAAATTCCAGTGCACTGCCAGAGCCTAGAGCTACCCTGTGCTACATCTGAGTCATGCCCATAGATCTCTTCTATCTTCAGTGCCAGGAAAACTACACAAATCAGAATATATCTATTTACTGCAACTAAATACATGAACTGAGGGGAAAATTTAATAATGCCACTTTAAGAACCTCTATGGATTACGGCCAGAGCATAAGCCCTCAGAGATCCATAACTTTGCATTAAAACTTGCCTGCTTATTGGGGAAAAAAATAATCAGTTTAACATTACTTAAAAGTAAATGTAGTAAGAGTTCATATACGTACCCTCTGCTTCTCAGGGTCAACATATCGAATGCCAAAATAGTCTTTTTCCAGCAAGCTGTAATAGTTGCAGATGTGATCTATGAGAAACTGACCTTTAGTTTCCCTCTGTAAAAAGAGAAAGAATTGATACATTATTCTGAGTATTCTGAACTTGCTGTCTATAAATATTAAAAAAAACCTAATTGAAGTGTCAAGGAAAATGGCACGTGAAATTTATTGTTATTCAGATGAGGCCAAGGATTTGAGCATTTATCTCCTCTAAAAGATGCAGGAGATCAGTGATTGATATACTCCCTGCACATTCACAAATTGATTTGTTAAGAAAATATCATCACTACTCCTGCCTCAGGAAAACTCTCTAATAGCTGCACATTTATAACATTTAACATATTACTAGTAACTGTATTTCCACCTGATGCTATAATGGCGTAATAGATACCATTTACGTATGGAATTTCAAACCATGTTTTTTCACATCGCCCAAGTTTGCAAGCAGTTTTGGCAGTGAGTACCTTCCAAGATTTTTCCGTAATGCCCACAGCCAGACAGACCTGATCCTTAATTCCCAGACAGCACTACAGTACAGGGAATAAATGCTCAAATCACTAAAAGAGATGTCTTCATCTTTGCATTGTCACTGGGTAACTATAGACTTAAGGAAACTTAGTGTATACACAGTGGTTAGTTAAAAAACTTATTCATTATTTCTGCTTTCTTCAGTCTCTATCCTGTGTTTCATTTCTCCTTAATCTACTGCCTGATAAAGAGAACCTACATGAAATTAAGATTTGTTCAATAAATTTCAAATCTGTTGGGTTGTTGGTTTTTTTTTCTGAACTGTGATGAGTATAAACACCGGGCTAAAGCTGTTCTCCTAAAACACTCCACTCTAAGCAGACAAAGGTGTTTCACTACATCATAGTTTCAGGTCTCTACATCTCTCTCCCTTGATCTGTCTACCCTGGTCCTGCACTAAGACATCTCTGCTGTGCACCGGGTAGCGAGTTTGCAAGACTCTACCCTTTGCTGACATGAAACAACTTGAACTTAGCTCTTTAATGTCTAAAAATAGAATCTACACAGGGTAAGCAATCAAATTATATAAAAAAATTACCTAATTGTTCCTCCAAATGATTCCCTGAAAACTTTAATTCTATGCCTTATTCAACCTTTCTTCAAGAAGCTAACAGGGAATTTAAACCATATAGCTAAGCAAAAATGAATAGGTAGCTCCTGCATTTCTCAAGGTACTTTACAAAATTAAACATAGTTATCACCTACATTTCATAGAGAAGCAGCTGAGGCAAAAACAGCACTGTAACCTATCCAAGGTCACACTCTAAAGGGCAGAGGAAGCAATGGCCTTGGGACCACCACTGTCCAGTGAAACCTACTGCTTCCCACAGGAAAAATGAGACACGCTTCAAGACTGGAGCGTTAGAAAAGAACACAATCTGTGAACCACTGCTCTGTTTTTTTCTTTACAATCAATAAAGAATTCTGATATGGATACAGTTATCATCTTTTTGCTCCCATCACCGAGCATACAGACGAAGCACGCTTGGTGAAGGCATTGACAGAGAGCTGCATGGCCCTTCCAGGGCACCAGGGCTCCTGTGGCCAGCCCCTTCCCTGCCACACGGACCTTCTCTCCTCCCAGATTCATTTCCAGCTACAAAGGAATTGCTAATTCTTTTTCTTAGATGTGGGGTCTCTGCTTCTCTTCCCCTTCTGTAAGCCATCTACTTCAACTACTGTTTCTTTCCTCCACCTCCTATCTCCTATGTATTTACCCCTCACTATGTGTCCCTTACTCTTCCATATGCTGCTGCTTGCCTGGAGGATACCCCTGCCTTGATGGCACCATGGTATTTCAGTACTTTGTTTTCCTATTTTTAAATGGCCAGTGTCAAAGTATGTTAACCAAATTTCTCTGTTTTCTGTACATGCTCACTCAGCCTCATGCTTTGTGCCCTACACTGCTACCTTCTCCCCTAAAATACAGCTGCAACAAGTTTCTTTCTGTAATTTTTCTTTCCAGCCTCCGGACATTTAAGAACAGACTTGTTTGCTGTTAAGAACGCTTAACATATACACTGACATTTTTTTATACTGTACCCAGTCACAAGTACGGGTGTGCGAGTGACTGCACAGGGAAAATCTTCCTCAAAAGGCAAAGCCAGTATCAAAGATTGAAAAGTACAAAAAGAAAACTGCCACTTTCTTCATGACCAACAAAAAAAGGTTTACACTTATACAGTCATACCTCAATGGAGTATTTTCTAGCTTAAAATCTTAGAAGTGTCTGCAAACTTTTGTGACTATGTGATAAGCAAGACTATCAAAATATTGAGAAAATTTGCACAGCGACATTTCAATACAAAGGCAGTAGGAAAAATCTGAACACAGATGTGAAATTCAAGTTGCACAGTTTTAAGATGAATCTACAATGAACTAAATAGAAGTGGGGAATAACAGCTATTAGATGACTCAGGTACAGTCAAATGCATCAAAATAGATTTTACTGACAACCCTGTACAAAAGAAATCCATTTTTAAAACACTGGAAATGAGGAAATTAGACTAGTCGTATTTTCATCTGACAACATTAGAGGGTGTTACCTGAAGAGCAGTCAGTAATCCATTAGCTTCTATAGGTTCACATTCTAACCCATTCATTTAAAAAGCACTTTGCTTCACCCATCTAAATAATCACATAAGTTTTTTGAGTTCTTAAGCAATGTGATAAAAGGCTAGGCCATGTACAGTGTTTTTCAATCCAGTTACAACACTCCCTTTCTAAAATGAATTGATGCCCTACTTTTCTTGCTTGAAAGATAGATGATGCAAATGAATCAAACAAAAAAGAGCAAATGAACAAAAGCCTCCAAGCTAAATTCATGCTCTAGGAATCCTTAAGCCCTCCACAGATAAATAAAAGGGACTAGTTAATAACTTCACCCTTGGTTAATACACACTTCAGTTAATCGTGCTACTTAGTCAGGCTTCAAGTTCCATGTGATTCATTAACAGATATTAAAAATGGTTCAAGATGTATAAAAGTGGCTAAATGGGCACATACATAATGTAATGACTGTTCTCATAAAAAATACTCATGTTGTAAATGTTCCACTATTAGACTTTTTAAATACCTGAAATTTGAAAAAATTCAGATCACGTGTACACAGGGGAACATACTTGATGTGGCACAGAGCACCTCAAGTCTGAATTCATCACAGACAGTGGGGCAAAGATAGGCAATGGCTGTTCATTTTGTTTTCTGCAAACAGCATCCATAAACATTTTCTACATTTCTCTAATAAAATTCCAAATTCTCCTGAGCTTTAGAATCTGATGATCCTTCTCATCTCCTGTATTCTTTGATACATTTATTACATTACAAAAGAATATGTTAAATCCAAAGTTTATTCTCATTTGCGAAAGAATATGAATAAATTAAATTAGGAACTGCCAGTCATCCACAACAGAGCACAGGAATGGATTTGGGCCACAGAATAATGAATAAAAAGCATTGCCTGAAATTTCAGACAGTTGCCATATAGTTTTCCAATTAAATGATCCTTCAAATAAAAAAACAAAAAACAAAAAAACCCCAAACCCAAACAACCAAATAAAAACAAACCTCAAACCCTGCTATACCAATAAAGTACTTTTCAGCAGTTTAGAATAATATTTTTATGCTACATTTCAGCATGTTTGTCAGAACATGAAAAAATGACATCATAAACAAAGCATTATTTGAACCACTACTGAAAATGTCAGCAACAGACCACAGGAATCTGAGTGAAGATCAAGTCTTTTAAAAGCTTCACAGCTGAAACGTTTGATTATATATACCACAGTTCACCCAGAACTCATCAACTATTCCCAAGTAGAGAAGACCAATCCAGGCAGAAACAAGAGTCTCAAAAGTGTGTAAGCAAGAGAACCAAAATGTCTTGGACTGTAATCAAATACACTGTTCTCAACAAAAGAATACCAAGTTAAACAACCCACTTTTTTCTAAGTCTATTAATTCAAATACAACATCTGGCTATCTCAGCTGAGATATATTTTCTTTCAGATTCTTGTAACCCGTACTCCATGAAAAGTGCTTTTTAAAACGGCCTTAAACAAAGAACTATAATGTAGCCATTCCACACAGACGCTCAAAAATAGGTTTCTGTTGATTCCTATAAATAATTTGAGGAACTCTCCGATTTGCTTAGATAAATTGGCACAGACAGGCTGGACATGTTTTTCCTAAGGCTGCATTTGAATACCTGACCTTAATACCACTAAAATCCCACAACAAACCCCAACATGCATGCAAGGGATATAATACCATGTAAATGACAGGATCCCTGAAGACAGAAGGTCAACTAGCAAATAGCTGTTAAACTCTGCTTTTTAAGCTGGATCAAAATTTTTCTTTTCTATTGAAACAAGTATGTACCAAATTAAACTAGCAGCTGTTTCAAAAGAACCGAGCAAAGCAAGGGCCATTCTCCACTCCCAACAAAACATGAAAACATAATCATACAGAGTCCTCTATTGATGGATTCACTGGACAACCTGAGTTTCTTCCTTAACTCTAGGAACCAAGTAAAAGACTGCAGAGATGCTTCATTTTCACTACCAGACACTAGTATTATGGCTTCCATTTCTGCAACTCTGCAAATTTATGACTGAGTAACCCAATTCCTTGGTATCTCTTCTTTTACATAGAAATGAATCCAAAGATCTCCATGGCTCTTAAACAGTTTCAGTCTAACACAATATCCCAATCTCGTGCTTGCTTGTGGAGATTTCTTTTTTTATTCCTAGTTTCTTTGTGCAAGTTAAAAAGCAAGGGAGAGCGTATCTTCTTGTGGCAATTTAACCTCTCTCTGATGATGTAAACATCTGTGACTTTTACAATTCTGAAAGTGAGAGGAAAACCTTTTGTAGCAATTTAAGATCTTGCATTCAGTGAAATGTCTTCCCTATTTGCATCTGCTTTGCTGTGGAGTTCTGTGTCTATTAATCTTAATGTCGTCACAAGGAAGAGCAAGAGTCACAAGCAGATTAAACACCACGCTGCTGCTCTGTTATCTAACCACTGAAGTCCTGCCAGCTGTGCTTATCTCTGTCAGGAAGCCACTGACATTACTAAGAAGGAGTGCAGAGTTATAAACACAGAGTTTATTTGTACCAGGGATTTCAATCCTCATCCCATGAGTGACTTTACTCGTGCGAACAGTTCCCAACAGTGACCCTCCATGCAAAGCTGCTCACATACTTAAGTACTTACTTAAGCTTAAATCCACTCAAAAAAAAAAAAAAAAAAAAGTAAATTAAAGCCACAATTCAACCAGTATTTCTGTTTAAATGCATAGAACGTCCAGGCTCTTGGGCAAGGCAAGAGTAATGACTGATCTTGTATGCTTGTTTTCTTCTTTTCTGTAACATATTTTGAAGTTCTATGGATGTAAAAAAATTAATATATGAATTTGAGAATAATAATAATACCACCATAGAAAGAAACCCAACCACATCAGAAAAATGGACAAAACCATGAAGTTCGGCTAAGGCAAAAACTAATTCAAAAAGCATCTTTACTCACTGAAAACTGAAATAGTTCTATTGACAATACTTGACAAAAATGATAAAAAGCAACAAAGATTTACAGAGTTAAACTGCCTCCTCAACTGCCACCTCTCATATTTCCGACTTCTCTTCAAACATCCTCCTCCAGTAATAAGATCATATTTCTTCTAGGCCATTTCATGAGAGAAATACCTTGAATCCCAACAGGCATACATCTTCCATTTCATTGACAGATATTCTATATAGCTCAGTATCAGGGCCTGCTTGCATACACGGAAGTATGGCTGTAAAAGGACATATGGGAGCAATTCTCTGCTCATGTTGGTTTGGGGACAGCTGTCATCACATCTGCATTTATTTCCAGTGTCACAGCAAAAATGTTCACTAAGCATCACCACCAGACTGGGGCACACACTATAGGAATGGGACTGATTTATTATCAACCCTTCAGAACTGAATGGGGACGAGGTCTGAGGAAAAAGAGAGGGAAAGCAACCTGGCATGCCAGAATTTCAGCATATCTTCTAGATGAATTTTTAAGTCGAGCACAAGTAGCAACATCAAAAACAGAACCCTCATTCTGCAGCAAGCAAAGGCAGTGAAGTGGAATGGGCTCAGCTCCAAGCCAGCAATGTTGTGCCAGCCCTAACCCTGACAACCTCCAACATCCCGGGCAAATTTCTTAAGGCTCTTTGGATTTATGGATTCACTGAGATTACAAATGATAGTAACTGCTCACAAGACGGATATACAGACAACCTCTTAGCCTTTTCTGCTCCACCTTTGTAAGCAGTGATAAGAACATCCTTCTGCAGATGTTTCACAAGAACTGGATATTGCATAACGCCTTCAAAATACAAAGAACAGTTAAAAACATGTCTGTTTCATTCCTCAACTAAAACGCTATAGCCCTTCAAAAGGATTTCCTTCCCACTCATAATCAGCACCCTCTGGTATTTTAAACTACTTGAAGTACACTGGAGGTCTATTATACAGCATTTAACTGGAAAATTTTCTCAATTGTAAGAAGGGCCAGCTGCAATTTACTTTGTTGTTGTTGTTCAAGTTTCAAAATAAAAAAAAAGACAAAAAACTTTTGCTCATAAAAACCCAACTTGGAACTGATTTTAGAATCAAAGTATTCATGGCAGACTATTTGTTTGTTTATGATGAGAAATTACCTGTATTTTTACAAACCTGGAAAAAGGGGGAGAAAAAAGCAGTGCTAATAATTTTTCATGGAAAGAACAAAAAATGACACTGCAATAAAGCAGCTGGCATTTACTTAATTACAAGAGTCCTCTTCCATACATTTTTTTTGCATGAATTACCTCTTGTAAATTGTATCCCTTATTCCATATAGGCAATTACCTAACCATAATTTGTATCAACATCTAATTCTAGAATGTAGGGGAGGATGGATTTTTTTAATCTGTCTCTTAATACATTTTGTTATGTGTAAATTCACTTATTTCACTACACAACGTTACAAAACTAGCTTTTGTAAACGGCTTTGACCTGTTTACCTACCAGATCTTTTTCATCCAATCAGGCAGAAATAGATTAAAGAATGTGCTCTCGGTAGCAAAGTTTTCATTATCTTCATTTAACTGAAGGGAAAAAGTGGCACCCTACTACACTGTTGGAAATCCAGCCCCAACACCATCCACAAGGAGCTGACTAATAAGACGCACGCTCAATAAATGGGAAGAATGAAGGGATGTACGGGAAAATCCTCTAGGGAGGAGAGTAACAACCCAACACTGTAATGCACAAAGCAAATATACACTATATGATACAAAAACATACTCAGAGAAGAACTGTACTTGCTCTTATTTATCTACTCACTTTCTGAATAAAGCCCATGAAAGATGCATCTCTTCCTAATAAGCCGCCTAATAAGACAAGCAACCAGAATACATTTCCCTTAGTCACCGGGCTTCCACAACATCATTTCAGCAGAGCTTCCCAGACATGTATGCTGTAGAAATGCACAGTGATGCAACACCAACTTACTCAAAAGTAACAGAAGTAAAACTTCAGATTTTAATTACCATCTTATTTAACAATTTAAAATGGGAAAGACTTTCAGAGTAAAAAAAGAAAAGGATGTGAATACATGAGTGAAAGCATTAGAGAATTAATGCCCATTTTATTTCATAGGGAATTTAGCAGTTAACCTTTGATAACCTTTGCCCACAAGAACACTTCATGCCCGAGACACAAACTGCCTGCACTCCTCTGGTCAAGACCATAACTTTTACAAAGGTATTAGCCTTGAAACTCAAACTTCCGAGCCCTCAATTATCAGTAGAAACTCTGCAGCACCTCAGTGTCCCTCTTGCAGTGAGGGGCCCAAACCTGAACACAGCGTTCGAGGTGCGGCCTCACCAGTGCCCAGGACAGGGGGACCATCGCTGCCCTGGCCCTGCTGGCCACACTGTGTCTGGTACCAGCCAGGGTGCTGCTGGCCGCCTTGGCCACCTGGGCACACTGCTGGCTCACGCTCAGCCGGCTGTGGACCAGCACCCCCAGGCCCTTTCCCACCAGGCCCTTTCCAGCCGCTCTGCCCCAGCCTGTAGCGCTGTGTGGGGCTGCTGTGACCCAAGGGCAGGACCCGGCACTGAGCCCTGTTGAACCTCATACAATTGGCCTCAGCCCATCAGTGCAGCCTGTCCAGATCCCTCTGCAGAGCCTGCCTGCCCTCCAGCAGGTCAACACCCCCCCCAGTTTGGTGCCATCTGCAAACCTACTGAGGGTGCACTCAATCCCCTTGTCCAGATCATTGATAAAGATATTAAACAGAACTGGCCCAAATACTCATTAATGGAACTAAATATAAAAAAAACCAAACCCAAAGCCCAAACAACTACAAACCTGTGGTTGTTTCATTTGGGCAACAAATAAACAAATATATCTTCAAACATAAAGGAGAAAGCAAAGAAAGAGGAAGAATGGCTATGCTGAGAAGAAAAGAAGTGCAAACCAATTTCAAGGCTGTATGGGTGAATGCAGGTGTGGAAGTTCTATTAATCTTAAATGAAACTGCATGGCTAAATATACACAGCATTGAAAATTTACCCAGAAATGTCTGCTGTAGTGAGGTCAGAAACATATTTGTCAAAGACGATACTTCTTGTGTGCTACCTCGGTTGGGAAATGAAGAGGGTTATTCAAGGTTACTTTAGTTTTGCACTATTCATTTGCAGCAGATGGACAGTTTTGTCCACACAACAGCACATTTTTGCCCTCTCTTGAATTAGAGGTTATTGTAGGATGACAGTGGTCAAATAATAAAAGATGAAGGGGAAAAAGAACAATTACACCATAGAAAAATTAGTAATGCCAGTCCCATGCAATGGAAACAACTATAAAAGCAAAATCATTAAGTAAATGAAAATTGTATTCTACTACACAGTAAAACTTGGACAGCAGGAGTGAGCACAGATAACAGCTTTCACACAATCAGCTCTCAACCTCAGTGCTGTTCTGCAAGGAAATTACTCTGACCTATGAGTAAATTATAAATGACAAAAAGATGTATTTATAGTTCACATACTGCCGTTCTCATAAGTCACCACCAGCCAGGCAGGAAGGCAACTGAAGAAACCACAAATGCAATATTCATTTACATGGCTCATCATCATTATTTGTCCCTCTGCACACAGGCAACACTTGACCATTTAGGTTTTATGTCCCTGAAGTGACAGCTTCACAGAAGGCTTGTAGCATTAACTGTTCACTTCTCATAACAGCTTCCATTAGTGCAGCATTCATGATGCTATCTGAGGCACTATTGATTTCTTAAAAGGAACTGAGTGCTTCTGTCAACAAATCTATCATTTTATTCAATATCCAGAATTGTTCAGCACAGCTAACTCTGCTTTCTCTCTTGCATCCCTGACATCAAAACTAACTTGGAAGATACAGCTAAGACACATCACCATACCACACCTAGCAAAGCAGATGAGAGATTTCAAGTATGAGTTCTCAGCCCTCACCGACAAAGCAACCCAAAAGCCAAATCAGGATTTTGACCAAATTACCTAATGTCCGCCAGTACAGGTGATGGTCAACAACCCTCCCTTGGCCCCATGCAATACTGAATCTTCTCAGTGGGTTCAGCAGACCCAGAAAATGAGGCCTCCTCTGTGTTCTCCTTCAAGTACCATTCTTTAAATATGCCTTTTCTAACAGATACACAGCAGTGTGCCCATTTTTGTACAAAAATAAGTATTCTAAAAAAGAAAACCAACAAAAAATACTTCTAGCCAAACAAGACACTTCCCCAAGCACATGCAGAAGAATCAGCATGGTGTCACACAGCTTAGTTAAGCTGCTTGAAGAAAACCAACCAACTGGTAAGGGGCAAGAATGCCACTTCACAGCTGCATTTCAGGGCTCAGCTGAATGTACTGAACCCCAACCACAGTGACGGTCATGCAGGAACAGCCACACTGTTGTTTCCGCACCAAGTGGGAAAGTATGACCACAGCAGAGAAGGGTGAGTTGGAAGAAGAGACGAGCAGAGCAGGGGAGCTACTGTAAACACTGGTAGTGGCTCAGATGATGTCCCTCAGCCCCCAGCTTGGGGTTAACGCCCATGTTCCTCCCCTCTCACAGGGAAATACAGCATGAGTGCCTGCAAGCACAACATGGGGTGTGCATGCACTGGGCAGGAGGGAAATCGAAAGAAAAGTAAGATCATGGAACATAATCCCTAGAGGGGGAGATTTCCTGACTGCTGAATTAATGCCCATTTGAAAGGCTATTAGTGATGTGTGAGGCCAAGACCTTACATAAAAAACAGAATATATGACTAGATACTACAGGAATTTGATCCATCATTATGTGGATTACTCCAGAATCACAAGCCCAGCTGTGCAGCCAGTAGTCTGGCAATATCAATTCTGCAGCACACTGAATCACTGCAAGTGCTGCAAATCACAGTTAATGTCTCCTGGCAGACAAGACCCACAGCCACAGCGATGTAGTCAACAGCTCCCAGTGAACCAGCTGAAAGTATAACTCACACTCTAATCTGATGTGATAACGGCCTAGATGAAAAAAACTTTTGGCTAACTGCAGAATCCTCAACATGCTATGCACTTGAGCTGTGTGATAGTTGTACCATATAATCGTATCATTAAAACCTCACAGGACATTTGTCATAGTACCTGCTCAGGATATGTGAAAAGGTTTTTATAACTTGTAAGAGGGTAAGGATGCCAAGAAGCTCTCCCACCTATTACTAATTTAGAATCCATAAACACATTTTTTTCTTTCAAATACTCATGTTCCTTACCTGCCCAAGGTAACTCACTCTTTTCTGAGAAAACTATTTGGTCTTTATTAATGCTGCACTATGCTCTCTCACTTTCCCCAGGTGTTTTGACTGCAGAAATGTTCTAACTTGAGGGACCATGTTGGGTCATTTCCCATTTGCCAAAGTGTTCTATTCCTTTACTCTCTTTGGGGTGAACTGAAAGAATTATTTCACCATGAAAAACTATTTCCAAACCACTCAATTAGTAATTTATGGACACACATGCATAAATACATTTTCCTGTTAGAAATAATTACACAGAAAAGAACCTTTCATCAATATCCACCCCACCCCCAATAATCCCTGCTGTTAAATGCTTGTTGTGAAGGAAAACAAACATTAAATTTTTAAGATTAGCTATCCAATCTTCAGAAAAGCAAATTTATGGAATATTGAAAACACTAGAAAAAGAAACCCTCCAGAAGCATTCCTTGGACATAGAGCCTACCCTACACCAATAACCCCAACAATATTTAATAAAAGCCAGCTATTGGCATCAGGAACTCATTCTCTTGTGTCATATAAACTTCTGTCTCTATGCAAAAAAAAAGTTTCCAGTTCACAAATTTTTGATAGTATGAGAAACTGGATTGATTTTTTTCTTTCTTTCTCACTTTCTGGGGGTCATTCAGTCCTTGAAAGCCACATCAATTGTCTCATTAGCACTACCTAAAATAAAACTTCCACTTGATAGCACAGCTGGAACTCCCCTTGCATTTGTAATCACCTTACAAAATTACAACTATACTAAGTTGTTGGGGTTTTTTTACTCTTTTAAGTACAATTAAATATAATCCAGACTTAAACCAAAAATTCTTTCTGAATTTCTTTTAAATGTCACCACAAGAGACACAACACATTTTAAATAATGGTTGGTAAAAATACAGACCGTGTGTTGTACAGTCTTGCTCCATTAACCACAGCTGCAAAAAAGAAGATAATATAGCAATATAATTTACAGGTCCCATACCAAATAAACTGTTTTTCCCTTACTAGACTCCACTTTTCTCCCTTGCTCTGCCACATTCATCTTCACCTTCCTGTTCTGTGCCCAGGCTCCCTGCTCCCACGTGCTCAGCAGAGATAAAACGCAAACTGTCCCAGCTTTTCACTGTTTCAGTAATTGGTCTGTTTTCCACACCTCTGAGTCATGGTACATATCTACACACTGTTAAAATGCATCCTTTTTGACTAAGTTGGGAACTTATCACACTTGATTCTTCTCAACAGTACTTGCTCTCCTATCTCTTTTAAGATCCCCATCCCTGGAATAAATCCTAGGACACCACAAATTATTTCTTACACCCAGTAACCAGAAAGCAAAGCCCTGAATTACATACCAAATGACAATGCAATTGCTCAATGCAAACCCTGACCTCACAGAAACACTATTCAGGACACAATTTGCTGCTTTTGGTATTTATAACATTTCAGCTCCCTGCTGAAAGTGAAGAAAAAAAGGGAAAAAAAATTAAAATACTTCTGAATATGTGTTTAAACACTGGGAGTAGACTAGGCTGTTCCACATAGCTGGCATTTAAGAAAAGTATTGTAAAGTCACTCAGTTTATTGCACATTATGTGGATGATGTTTATGCACGTTGACTACCAGTTATCAGCACATTCCCTCAGCTATCCACATTGCCTATTGCAACTGAACAAAAAAACTCATTAAAACAAGTAAAGACCAGAAGAAGATACTGAATGGGATGACCTGTATCCATTTTACTATAGGTAGTGGTGGGTAAGAAAACCATACAGTGAAAACTACATTCTGTGTGCAACTAAGCAATGCATAGCTGTCCTAAGCAAGTCTCTCCAGAGAAGTCAGTCAGGGGCGGGGGGACGACAACAAGACAAGATGACACAAAAAAACCCCAACCAACAAACACAAAAGTACCTTGTTTACAGGTATTTAAGGACCAAAGCAAATTTTTGTACATAAAGTCCTGTTCTCTCACAGGTGGTTGGGGGGGGAGCCATAAAAAATTACAACATACCGTTACATTCATAAATATATTGTGCAGCTGGTTCCTAGGTCACCAGTTGCATCAGAAGCTCTCTTTAATGCCTGTCATATTTCGAGTAAAAGCAGAACCACAGCAAATGTCAGGATGAAAACCGAGCAACTTGCTAAGGCACTGAACAGGTCTGAATATTACCTCAAGATAGAAAGTTAACTAAGGTTTCTTTTTCTCCCCTCTCAGTGTCGAAAGATCTGTGCTAAACCTTTTGTAATTTGGCAGCAGACTTAGGCTACATTTTCTCTTCTCTTCACCCAGATCATCTGTGGCTGCTACCGGCTTATGGCGGGGAGGGGACGGGGGGTGGGAATCCTCTTTAAAAAAAGTCTCTTAAGAAAGAGCTAGACCCAGCACAAGGCTGACATGCAGATGATAACAAGCAAAGCTCTGACAGCTTCATACCTGCTGTGCCAGAACTGACTGCAAAACCTCAGGATGCAATTATTTTATAATGATCCTCTTTTCCAAACTGGAGAAGTTGCACAAATGAGCAAATGACACCAAAGAAGAAAAGGTAACTTTGTCTTACAGCACAAGGCAACTTTTTCAATTTTTCTTTCTGCCTGACACAGTGAAGCCAAAAGAACATTTGGGAAATAAAGTGAGAAAAAAGCCAGCATGGGAACTGGCAAGAGAGCAAGCAGACATATCAGCACCCTTACACCCTTCCTGTGGGATGCAGCAACCATCCCTAGCTATGTGCCCTAAGTACAAGCATGAGCAGCAAGTAGAAGGGAGGCAGAGATGGAGAGGAGGACTTCACCGCCAAGTGCACTTCTGTCTGTCACCCAGACCCACCCATCTTCATGTGCTCTCCAAAGAGCCTTAAGGAAAGCATGGGACTCCCACATCAGCTGAGAAAGTACCAGAGTTAAGCGTAACCATTATCAAAGACATGTGAGACCCAGTAAATCAGGATGTATTCTTCTAGGTAAGGTGGAAGATCCCCTTTCATCCAATGCATTTAAAGCTTATTGCAGAGTGACATCTGCTCTTGTACTCCCCCGTCCCACCACCACCTGGTCTTCTCTAGCCCTTCCCAGTCCAGCCCATCTCCCTCTTTGCCACCCAATAGCGGGCAGCCAGCCTCAGACCATGTGGGTAGGAAAAGCACGTTGAGACACCCAACAGCTAGTATGCTCAGAAGCGTTGTCTTTGCCACTTTCTCTCAACAGAAAACAGAAACCCAGAAGTAAATTAATGACAGCTTGCAAGCTCTGAGCATTTGACTGAATGCACAACTGTCAGAAAGAAATGACTACTGAAGGACGCTGCTTCACACTGTGGTTGGAAAGGTCTTTCAATAACCAAATGCCAATACTGATTTCTACATATGACTACCTATTTAAACAGTGACGCCACTGAGTCCCTGTAGTACATACTCATACGTAGCCATCTTGGAGAGCAGCAGATATTAATCTTGAAATACTAATTTAAGATTCTATAACAGCAATGGTGAATAGATAAAAAAATATGATCATCATGTATTCAGCTCATTAAAGGCACTTCCTCTTCTAGCTTATAATGCATCTTTGACACATCTCACACATACACACACCATAATTTTGATGCATATGTGTCTATAGGCACACATGCACAGTTTATATACAAATATATAAGAAAGATGTCAAGAAAAAGTACTAAATTTAGAGAAGGCCATTAGATCATTTGGCTGTCTGTATAATTTGGAAAATTTTGTCCAATTTACGTCTCATACTACCCAGCTTTATCTTTTGTCAAGCTCAATAATTGCATTTTTTTCTACAGTGTGTCTGCAGCTGAGGCAGTCAATCTTGATTTAGAGCTTTAACAAAAAAAAAAAAAAAAGGTTGAAAATCTGCAGATTCTGTTCCTGGTTTATTCTACTGCCATTACAAGCTTTACAAAACTTAAACTAATGCTTCAGTTAAACTGTCAGCATAGCACCATGGAGCACCATAATTCCCTATGAACATTGTTACTAAAATAAATATACTGAAAAAAAGAGCTATCTACAACAATCTCCTTTGAACAAAAGGATTTAATGAAGGACCATAATCTATTTGACGGCACTCAAAAACTGTTATTTTAAAAAATATATATGCTGTCATATTTAATAATATCCACTTTCTCACAAACCAGAACATATTACAAAGTTTTATGCACCACTTTTCCCCAAGTTGTACAATATAGTCTCATCCTTATTTTATTGAGTCCCTAAGACAGCTATAAGCAGCCAACTTGAAGCCCCATATTGGGCAAAATGTTTTACAGACCAACCAAACAATACACATACACAGGAATCTATTTCAAATATCTACTTTGGTTTTCAGCATCAACCTTTAAAATGATGTAAAGCTTCACCATCCCAACAGCTTCTGATATTTTGAACAGCTGTGAAGTTTAGATATCCTTTCTCCAAAAAGTATGAAAGGAAGAACAAAGCATTCAAACATTAGGGGAATCCCATATGATAGTCAGTTCAGCTTCCTAATTTATACTGAAAGCAGTTAATTTTCTGTATATGTCATTTTAGGTGAGAATTACAGGCTTGCAGTTTCTTCTGATTGTTCGGCAAAGCCATTACCTGATGTGAGAACAGCTCTCCCAAGCCCAGTGAGTTTTCAGCCCCTTGCTCAAACACAGATCTTGTCCCCGTGCATTTTGGGCACTCTCCCCATCCCCAAAAGCACCTCTGCACTGACTCGTGCAGACTGCCCACATGCCACGGACCTCAAGCAACAACACACATACAGTTGCACTCAAGCTCCCAAAGCCAGCAATTTTCCTGCACTGGCGCTTACTGCCCTGTCCTCCAGTAGCTGATGGCAGAGCTGGCACCAAAGAAAGAATAAGGGGTATGGATAACCCTTTTGTATTGGCACTGGAAACACCCATTTCCAGTAAGTTCATGACAGATTAGTGAAACAGAAGGCAGCCAGGCAGCTTACCCTGGGACAGAATTGCACACTCCACCCCCAAAATCACCTGCCATCAATCCTGCCTGTGCGATAGTCACAGTTTCCATCTCACTGTGGCACAACTTTGTAATGTTACCCTGCACTGGGGGAAAAGGAAGTGTGGTTCCGCCCTCCTGGCAAAAACAAGGGAAATCCTCAAAGCCACACACCGAATGCTTGAGCTGAACTTTATATTTGTCAAGTTCTCTAAAAAAAAGCTCAGCTGAGAAGAAAACAGACACAGAAAACAGAGCCTGCCTACAGCGGGTGGCAGTTCCACCCACTTCAGAACCCATGTAGCTGTTTCAGATTCTCCTCTGTTTTAATTAGAACATTTCCTAGTTTACTCACTCTTCCTCATCTGCTGCTCTGAACTATGGACTGTGCCGGAAAGCTTTGAAATTACCAGAAAGCTAAAACATATTCTTCTACTTGTGAAAATATTACCAGATAACTACATTGTGCACAGGAAAAAAGACCCTCACAGATTAACTTCAAAATTCACATACTTTTTTTTGGTTTCTTTCTTTGATCACCAAAAGGAAAATCATGATATTCCAAAACAAGGGGTACAACAGGAGGAGGTCTCAGCCTCTCAACTGCACAATCAGGTAGCAGCCATCCTACTCTTCTCTATCACAACATCCATCTCCTATTGCACATCACCCAGTGTTAAGGGTGCTACTAGGGGACTGACAACGACAACTCCCGTTATTGGATCAAAATCATTGTGATACTCCAGTTACTGAAAGCTCCAGCTGCCATAAAACTGGACAAGAATCTCTGGTTGAACTTAAAAAAAAACAAGGAAAACCTGCACCCCAAACTAAGGAAAACCCACCAACCCCTCAAAACACCAGGAAGTGAAAAAAAAAGAGGCAAACTGCATTGTGTAAATGCAGTTTGTTTTTCTTGTGAGCCAATGTTGCAATTTTGGGGATGATTTTTATATGCTTGCTATTAGCAGTACTGGAAAAGACTAGCAAATACACTGTATGGCATGCAGTAAATTAACTAGTGCAACCAAAACAGTATCAATATACAATTAGCCTTCAACAGCATTCTGCCAGGACTACATAAATTAGATTCAACTCAGCTTTTCTCCTGAACAGAGATATTAATCTATGTCAAGGACAAAGTTTCATCTTTCCTAATGCAATACCCTTCTGCCCAGACTGTGAAAAAGCAAAGATCTAAAGGTCATCTGCATCACTGATTTAAAATTTTAAATGCAAAAATGAGTATATTCATTACAGCATTATATGTGATGTAGGAATGAGTACACCTACATTTTATTGAAATAGCTTAATGGGTCCAAACACTACACTGCCCAAAAACTGTTTTGTTGTGAGTATCAACCTTGCTTTCAAATGCAACAGCAAGACAATACAGAAAAGTATCTCCTGTCTGAATGCTATGCCGACTGTATAAATAACCTTTATTCTGATAATTTATGATAAATACCTGATAATCTTTTCCGTTTCATAAATTCTAATGCTTGGTAATAAAAACGTCCAGTGACAAATTGCCTAGACTTAATTAATTATGTTTCGACAGTTTTCAGCTTTACTGTTTGCTTTGCTATCAATTTCATTCTTCATGTGCAAAAAAAAGCTGTATTCCACTTCTTCACATTTTGATGCCTATTTGGGTATAGTGAGGAATCTTCCAGACCCTTCTCTGTTATGTTCTTCTAGCACTGAACACCCTAAAATACAGCAACAAAAACATCTGGGGGCTTAGTTGTATTATGCTGCTTGATGATCTAATCACCCATCCATTCCACCCACTTAATGCCAGTCAAGAACACAGTCTTGCTCCAGACTAGTCTGAACAATGAACTATCCCCTCTGCAGAGGGTAAATCCTTATTAACTTTTCATCTTAATAAGGGGCCTTATGATTGTCTCCTGGTGGTGCAAAATAACATAGGTGTTACATAACCTAACTCCTCCAGAAAGGAGCTGCATTAAGGATGGACCAGGGAATTTGTCTGCTTACAAAAACATCGCATGGTTGCCTAGTACATTCATGGAAAACACCTAAGTAATAAAGTTATGTACTTGTTTTCTTTTCAAGAGCAAATTTACTTATTCATAAAGAGAATAAAGTGCCCAAGAGCAGCAGCACTGAATATCAGAGCATGTCTCCCCTCAGCAACATAACTACAGAAGTACTCTAGCTCTCCCCTACATGCATCCTAAGTGAAGAAAAACCCTAATCTCCCCTGCCCAAAGCACAGAGCAAATAAAAAAAAGGCAGACTGCAAACTTTCTTGCCTATACTGGCTTCTCGGAGAAGATCACAGAAAATTCAAGTTCTTATTCTGACCATTAGTCACAGTCTAACGTATCATGAAGATCACATAAATGAAATATGGACAACATTTGTATCCCCCAGCCAGTAATTTGGGTTACAGCCCAGGCCAGGCAGATGACTTCTCTGCCAGGACACCGTTGTACCAAGCAGAGGAAAGCAGAAACTTCCCAGGTAATGGAGGAGGGAAAGATTACAAGGGCCCTATGGGATGCATACAGCAGCACACCTGGCTTTGCCTTGACAGTTTATTGAGGCCGGTACACCAGCTTTACCAGTGATATGATGAAACCAAGGATAACCTTCAGCCATTCAACACTAACCCACTTCAGGGTGTTCCATGTCTAAAGCACGTAACAGTGACAGTATCAGCAGCATCAGCATAAAACACCGTACTGCTAACACTTCAGCAATGCCAGCTTCTGGGCTAGCAACACAGACTTCCAAGCTACCATGACAAATTTTTCATTGCTTTCAAAAACATGTGTGAGAAGAATTTTGAGAAGTTTATTAACCCCTTCTAACTGAATAAATTATATAGTTCAAAACACTTTCAAATAGCATTCTTAAAATACTATCTCAAAGGCTGATTTTAGGGGATCCCTCCTGCAAAAGACTGTATTTTTAAGTTATTTATTACAAATCCCGAACCCTACTCTGCAAATCTTACTAGTTTTTCTTTTAAAACAATTCAGAGCTTATTTCTGCAAGGGTCAAATGCCCCACTAACTTCATATTTGATAGAGGCTGAATAAGTTAACAGCTAGCAGGAGGGAAAAAGACAAAGAAGCAGGCACCACACAGCGTTTTGCAGTCACAGGTTAGTATCCCAGCCTACAATGGAACGTCCTCCTCCCACATCAGAAAAGGACCTCGTCATGTTAGTTTATGCAGCTCTAACTTGTACACAACTCCTAAGATAGAATAAAGAGTTCGGTGCTTGAAGTTCTCATCTTGGTCTCAATCACATTCAAAGGTATCTGTTAACATCAGCAAGCCACAGTCACTCTTTCTTATATTCCCCTTTGCATTGACATGTTTACCTATATTCTTTACCCTCTACTTAAATTTTTTCTGGTTTCAATGTGTTCACATTGCAAGATGGCATCACACGTTCTCAGGAAAAAGTATAAGGAGGGCCAGCCACACATTCGGCAGAGGGAAGGATGTGGGCCTGGATGCCTAGATCACTCTGTCCACTTGCATGTCCTCTGTGCAGGGCAGGGAACACCGGAAAAAACATGAGCAGGCACAAGATTCAGCAATAGCCCAGAGGCATCCACTTAGGCAGAGATAGGGCAAATGCGCACAGCTTTTCACCAGTGGCTAAGAGGAGTGCTATAATGCAGGAGTGTGAAGGTGCAGCACTTATAGCATCCCAAGATACATGTGGAAACTACCAAGGATGAAACAGCTACTGACTTGAGATTGCTGGATCCTTCCAACCTACTTGCAGCAGGAGCCTTTGGAAAGTGTATTGTACTCCCAAAGGGAATCCAGAAAAAGGAGTTTTGCTCCCAGTGTCAATTGGTGCAGTCATGGGAAATTACATCAGAGCATTGTTCAGCAAAGGTATGAACTGGAACCAGCAGAACAAGAGGAACGGCATCTTCAAGGCAAATGAATTCAGTAAATTATGCAATGATACAGAAAGTTGTAGCCTCAGTTCTTCACTCTCCTTTCATGTAAACCAAAGACATCTGTGTATTAATTTCATTAATTATGATTAAGTTTAATTCTAAAGTTTTTTAGAGATGAAAAAGCTAATTAATTAGTTCTGCTTTTATGTTCATTAGTTCAAAAGTAAGCTGACCAATAAGTTGCGTAAATCTTAAATTCAAAGCAGCAGGGCTTGACATCTTCTTTGAAATTCCCTAGGAAACAGTAACACAACTGATCTTTATAATGCACAACCCTTATGCTCTTTGATCTTTCCTTCCAGGAAGTGCCAGTCTTACTCCTTTATGTTTTAGCACACCTAATGCTACCAAAGGCTCTTCAAATCAGAAAGTGCACATTCTAAAAAACTCAGCCTACAGGAACTTGATACTGATTTTCTTTATTTAAAAAAAAAAAAGGGGGCGGGGGGAAGCTTTTTGTAGTTAGCACTTCAATAAATTTAACTAACATATCACTGAGTATTGAACAATTGTTGATTAAAGCCAAAAAATAAAGTCATTTAAATAAAATAAGAGAAACAGAAAATGCAGCATTTAGAATCATCTAACAGCAAATTCAGCATTTAGAGTCATCTTTTCCTCTGGTACACAAAGAGGAAGCAAATGGAAAACCCAAATATGATTTATGCAGTAAATGGGGAAATTCAATGCTTTCCCAGTTCAAAGTAACACCTGCCCAGTACTGTAGTCATGCCTCCTGTGTGCTGCCTCTAACAGTAATTGCACCGTGGCTCCATACAGTTCAGTGATCCACTTACCACTTTTTCTTTCTCAATTCTCCTCTGCATGTCATTGCACAAAAAGCTAACATGGAACAACATATGCTCCACAGCTCATGACAATTACAGACCTGCTCTTATCTCCAGAGCAGATCCCCATTTCTTTCACAGGAGACCTGGCACTTCCAAATACCTTTAAAAAAACAAGCAGAAAAAAAAACCCCAAATGTCAAAACCCAACAAAAACTAGACCTTGATATGAAAAAGATGCCAGGAAAATTAAAACAAATCAGCAATCACATTAAAAACCACACAAGTACACAGTGGATACTAGAATTTTACTTGGGACATATTCTACTTCAAAAGATCTCTTTTTATAGCAGAAGTGACCATTATGGACAGGCAAGAGAGTTGAGCCTGCTGCTAACATCAGGCACATTCCTCCCATGTTTGCTGAACTGTAACTGATTTTCTTCTCTGTTGTTCTAGATAAAACTTGTAATGGCCAGCATGGCCACCTTACACATTTTCATTTCATCCACATTTCATTCTATTGTTATTAATACTGATGACTTGACAGCACTTAAAAAAATATAGGGAAATCTAATTACAATATATATTTACAAGAGCAGATTGGGAATTCTTGTTCCTTTCATATGTACTGACAGTTCTGACCATTTTTATAGATGACATCAGTACTGAAGGGAAGCTATCAAAATTTTGTAAATCAGGTCTAAAGAATATGATGCTAAACTATACAAGCAAACAATCATAGGTATTTTTAAATTTTTTAAAACTTCATATTGAATACATATTGAAAATTAACGCAAAAAAGCAAAATGCATTACTGGGAGTACTAGAAAGGAAGTTTATCATGACCCTTCCCTTGAATCATTCAGTCATCACAGGGATGAACCTTTTCAGTGCAAGGCTGTTACTTACCTTCCCAAAGAAAGGGCAATTTTCTTCCTCAGAGAAAGGATCAATTTTCTTTAGAGCTACAAAAAATACTCCCTTCCTGATTAAATGCTTATCTCTTCTTTTCCACCCTCACCCAGAGAAGAGTTAAATGGAACCTAGCATTCAATCCAGTGCACAACACTAGGTCGTGAATTTCGAAAGTTACCTTGAAGAGTAAATGCTGAAGCCAACAGGAGATGCTTCTCACTTCACATGGGCTCTACAAAATACAGGAATCTGTTCCTGAAGAATCTGCTTGGGAATCCCACGGGCTCTTCAGTGATCATCAGTTTCAAATCAAAAATTGACCTTTTCTACATAATACACTACAAGCATATGGGAAGTTTAGAATGATTTCTCAATGTGTTCAATCCAACTGCATTTGAAGTCAGTTGGAAATGGATTAGAGCCAAAAACCTGATTATTAGCACTGAAAAGTGCTGACAAAATGTGTGATCACACCTTGTGGACCACGCTATTTATATTTTGGTTTCGTATTTACCTAAACAAATCCCCTCTTTGCTTTTAATCCTGGCTGCTTTTGTGTCTCACATGGTGATGCCTAAATCCTGATGCTTCCTCTTGGTCAGCATCTGCCTAAAGCTGAATAAAAAATGGGCTCTGACACCTGGGAAAGCAACAAGATGACAAAATCTGAGGGAAAGCAGAAGATTAAACATTCCCCCTCCTACCCCGCATTTATCCTTTAATGGGCACAGAAGTGATAAAGCTTGACCTAAAGGAGTGTATGACAACATGTTACTGTGCTTCAGCCTCTCCTCCTGGGGACCAGTGGAACGTAGCCCAGGCCCAGGACAAGGTTCAGCCCCCTGCCACAACCCAGGAGCAACTCCATAGCTTCTGTCCCTACACTGTGCTGGTTAGCAGCATAAAGGCCCCAAACTAAGATCTGGGTAGGGGCAGCTGACTAGAATGAACATCAAAAACATGCTTCTGCAGTGCAAAACAAATGGCTAAAATAAATAATTAATAAAAAACCCAGCAGATTGCCTTCTGCCCACGACTTCAAGCAGTCACCTGTTCTGCACTCCATGGCCATTCAGCAGCAAGTACAGCATGGATCATGGCCACCTGGGGCCTCCTGTTACAAAAATGCAGGCTTCTGCCTCAAGACTAACAAAGCTACCTCTGTCTCAAAGGAAGACACATCAGTTACCAGCCATAAACCATTACTTGCACAGATGGATGTACACATGCTCACACACTGGTTAGTTTTGATTTATTTGTAGTGCTACAACTACATATACTACCAGGTTTCTTGCCACTCTCTTCCTTTTGGTTCTGGTTAAGACATAAGAGCTACAACAAGTATATACACTAGCCAATAACCTCAGTTTATTTTTCATCTTTTTGTAATGTAAAATATTGCCTTCTGAAAATACCTACAATAATTACGCTCACAAACAGCCAGCAGTTTAAAATATTCAGACCATTAAACATCAAAACAGTCTGGAAGACTTGAGTCACGGCTTAAATCTTCGTTACTACATCTGAAGTAAGTTTCTTTTCCTATATATAAAAAGGCCTGTATGCAAATATTCCACACAACAAGAGGGGAGAACTACATATTACCAGGTTCACTTGTTTGCCTAACATACCCATAAAAGACCTGTCTCTTGGGTACACATGTCATTCTTCCCCAGTCAGTTTGTCTCTGCATCAGGATTTTTAGCCCTGTGATAAGCACTATACCAGTGGCAATACCGCAGGACAGAATATGATGAAAATACCATCATGGGTTACTGTGCTCTGGGCCAGTTTTCAAAAAACTGCAGTCACCATGGGAATGGAGTGAAAGCCTAAAGTGACAGGAAATGAAAGGGGAAAAAATTCTCAGTGCCTGCTCCATTAAGGAAATAAGATGAACAAGACAGAAAAAACCCTCTGAATTAAACACTCTTTTGGCTCATCAGAGAAACTCGGGTTGTCAGGGCGAGACTGTTCCTCCCTCCTCATGTTCCCTCCTCCTCTCTGCTTGTATATTCACCATACTAAGCTTTTCTACCCAGAGAGATTGTTCAGTATTTTCTGCAAAAAAAACCACCAAACCCCAAAACCATAAAGTTTTGTAATCTTCTGACTTACAAGCCATGCACTAGACTCTCTTCAGTCTGTCCTACAGCTCACAGATTTGCAAGTAAGGAGGTGAAGTCACTGTTACTGATAAATATGTCTTTAGTAAAAACATAAACAGAAAATATCACAGGAAACAGGTTTGTCCTTTTTTATTATTATTACTTAATACATGGAGATATGAAATGAATGGACAAATACTAAAAAATTGAATGTGAGAAGAGTAAACGGTTGAAACAGTTCTTGCACAACCCATTGAAAAGTCACCTCTTAAACATAAAAGTGGTTTCCTCAGAGATTAAAAGTTCAGTATGTGCTTTCAGTTTCAGCAAACTGAGAAGCATGAAATTCCCAGGTAAAAGCAATCTGCATGACAGAATTCCTTGGCAGGACCTGCATGCATCACAGCTGCAGAAGCCAGGTTAACCAAGGTCTCCACCTCATTACCAAATCAACAATGTATCACAATATTGCAAAAATGTATGCAGAAAGCTCTGCAGTCCTTCATTTTAGAGCACAATACAAGCCCCCACCATTGTCACATAACAGTTCCAATAAATCTTTCTAAACTTATTTCTCTTGTGGCATCTTTGTGATGGAAACTATCATCATGCTTCTTATTTCAGCCAGGAAACCAAGGCACTTCAAAGCTAGTTTGAGAAACCAAGATTACGACAGTTTGAGAAGCTGAGCTTGAGAGGCTAGGACTGAGAATTTCACTTGCACCTGGTGAATGCAAGTTCAGTATTTTGCCAGCAACTCACCAGTGTGCATTTATACTCTGAGAATTTGGGGGTCTCCAGCTTTGAAAACCATAGCCACAGTACCTCGGGGTTTGGGAATTTCTTCCCCTCTGAGGCACTTCCTTAAACTCATGTAAGTGAATTAGCAGAGATCCTCTTTACTCACCAATCTTTCCTTCTCTTCTGCTCCAACAGGATGCCAAGACAGACAAGTGTCTGCTGCTTGGCAGTATATGTTTGTATCTGCCACTCACCTCCTCAATCTCATCCTTCTCCATACAAGTTTTGGACCTTACCAGCTCAGTGCCCCAAGGCTGTTCAGACTATTTAAAACAAGCCCCAACAGAATAACATTTTGCAGAAATGCCAGTTTGTGTTCCCAGCTGACAATCCTCCCAGTTTGCAGGTATGTGATGTAGCATCAGTCTGTGACTTTTATTTATATGCATGTCGCTTTTCTTCAGAAACATGCATGAACAAGGAATCTAATCCCTGTTAGAGATACCACAGAGGCTGCATTTAACAGGAACATAACAGAAGCCCACTGTGCTTTAACAGGATGATAGAGGCATGTGCCTGTTGCTCTCATACAAGCTCTGCCAAACTGTTTTGGGGAGAAGGGATAAAAGCTCCCACCACTCATTCAACTTCCCACTTGCATACCAATTTTCATGCGTCAGCATGAAAAATTAGCCCCTGCGACCCTGTAATACAGTGATGCCATTCAATTCATGGAGATAAACAACTTTGTTCCAGATAAATGCAAACTTCACAACCACTTCAAGTTTTGCAGTCTCTTAAAACAAAAGGTAACTTATTATTATAACTAAATGCTCTACATACTGTAACATAGGACCTTAGCACAAAGGAAACTTGTATAAATGTTGATATAAAAAGGCAAACTGATTGCATTCCTAAAATTTGCCTTAAATAACCCTATGGTAAACATATATTAGTGCTTAATGAGGGTAAATTCAGTGATATCATTATAACATCAGTATATCAGAACTCAGAGAAAGCTCTACAGATTTTGAAATATTTTTCTTTCACTCCACATAAATAGTCTTTTTTCAAAGAATGGAATTTAAAGACTGCTCTCAAGAGCAGGATTACTGTACATTTTGCAAAAGCACACACTTCTAAAATTACTCCAGTGGGAGTCAATGTGAAGCATGGGGTAGAACTGGGGTGTGCAGCACCACGTGAGGAAACACACAAAGTGCCTTCAAGGTGATTCCAGAGGAATTTTATCAGTGTGCTTAACTGTAAATGTTGCAACTAATGTTTCCATGACATTGCTGAGCTGCACAACGCTGTATTATGTACTTTAGCTAGTAGTAGAACGCTGCATTTTATAGTTTAGCTACTAAGTAGGTAAGAACTGGTCCAAAACCCAGACATGAGCCAAGAGTGCTGAAACAGGGCCAGAAGAAGAGAAGGTCATGAAAAGGATGAGAAGAAGAAGAGGAAGAGGATGAAAAAGACGATGATGAAAAGATGAAGATGTCCCAAACGACCACAAGAGGATCCCCGACCCATTACGCCACACATGCATAGTAAGAGTGTAGATATGATACATAGTTCTTGGAACCGTAACACATACGCTAATAGTTTCTCAGAAATGTCATTAGTATGCATAGATCGGCCATATAAAGATAAACAGTGAACAAAGACAGTATGCACATTGGGGGGAACTTATCCCTCATGCATCTGTCACCAAGAATAAAGAAGGCCTGCTTTCTAAAACTCCAAACCAAGTATTAGAGAGTTTTGCCTCTGATTTTTCTGTATCAAAGGAATCCATCTTCCTTTAACCTCGCAGCAGCTAGAAGCTTCATTCTGAGAGGTACAAATTTCTCAAAATATCACAAACCCAAATGTGCTACTTTGCATGTTGTGATTTATCTTACACATCTAAAGTTCACCAGAATAAGCTCATTGAAAATAATGTAACCCTTCCAGAGGCTTCATAGACTTGCAAAAATGGAAGACTCCCTGACACTCAAATTATTTTGTAAGCAGACACTACTGCAGGACACCACTTACAAATCTGAGTCACTGTGGATAGGATCTGTATACTCATGTTAGCAATGTATGAAAAAGGTACACGTACACAGTGCTGCTGAAGTCTTTCATCCATTTTCACTTCACTTGCAAGTCACTTGCAAATAGACCTGTGTAAACCTTACCAAAAGCTGCACCAGAACTGTCAAAGTCTGTGTGGGTCTTCAAACTGTGAGTTGCTCTCACCATACGGAAATACAGGGGTCTGAGCTTCCCACTACCAAACAAAGCTTCTGTAGTCCTACATTTACCCTGCCTGTGAGAATGTGGACAAATCTCTGACATATTATGAGTCTTTCTTCTCCTGTCAAATGGGTCTAGACTACCTGCCTTTCTCTCAGAAAAATTAATATCCATTGGAGTCTGTAAAAAGCTCCTTAAAGTTTTTACATGTATTTGTAAATCTGTTGTTCTAGCCATCAAAATTTCTAAAGGGAGATAAGAAGCTTAGCCGTTTCAAATCTTTAAGATGGTTACTACAGAAAAGCAGCCACATCAATTTTTGCAAGGGTGGGTAGAAAGAAGTGTAAACCAGGAGCAAAGACAAGGTGGCACAGCCACAACTTCGGCTTTTGCTGCTTGAGTGTTTTCCTTTTGGTCAGCTGCTAGAGAAAATGCACATTTATGCTTTCATGCAAAACTGCAGGGGCAAAGATACTCACCTATAGACAGATACCCAAGTTCTAAGCAGGGCATTGGTATGCTTTAACATCAGGCAACTGTTTAAAGGATTATTACAAGTGTCTGCCAGGTACTTTCTTTAGCTGTAGACCCACTGCTGTCAAAGTTTTCATACTTTTTTTCTGCCTGCAACATCAAATTCTGAATACAGTTGAAAGTTCATCTATTTGCAACACACACAAGTAAGAAAGGAGAGAAATGCACATGGAAATAAGATATACAGTATTAACACTAATCTCTCAGTCAGCAGTACTGTGATGGATTGCATCAGTAACTACCTAATAAAAAGAGACAGTACTTCTTCCTCCTCATAAACAAGGGTCTACATGTTCTAGAGAAGCTAAGTGGTTATATGCAGACTTCTACAGGAAGAGCAAGTTCAAAAATGCATGCATGGTAGATACAGCTAGTATGAAAATGTAAGCTCACTGCATTGAGGGATTCATTAAAGGACTTTCCTTCGTGGCTTCGCTTCCTTGAAAACACAACATAGTCTTTGCCAGGTAAACTATGTGTAATGACATAAGAGACAAGCTGCAAAATCCCATCTTTACATTTTGATGATTCCTTGCAACCAGATGACTTCTTACTTTTGTTTGCTTGTTTTTAAAAGGAAGCAAAAGGCTGCAAGATTCATGGAAACGCACGTAAGAAATCAGCTGCAAAGGCAAATAAAACCAGAGCTCTTCCAGGCCTCTGCTGTAGCTGTACCGTCTTTCCTCTTTGCTCATTGCAGTTTCCCAATTTCTATGGCCTTGACAAGAAAAGAAATGCATTTAAATCAGAACACAGGCTAAAAAGAACAACTTCAGAAATGGAAGTTTGTCCAAATTGTTATTCAAAGAAGAATTGTTCACAGGTTTTAGGAACTCCTATGCAAAAGTTTTACTATAGTTGTTTTACCTCTGCAGGGAGGGCAGACCTCCCCATCCCAGCCACCAGAGGATGAGAGGGTGGTGTGCACTAATTCTAGCACACCTGATTTCATCTCTGTTCTAATTTCAGGTGTTATGTAGGTAACAACACCTACAGAAAAGCAGAAGAAAACACAGGGAATAACAGTGAAATGGTGGACAGTTAATCTGATCATATCACTGGTTAATAAATTACAGGTGTACAATTAATACCACACAGTAGCAGGCAGTTTCAGATTCATTATCAATTAAAAAGGAAGCATGGGAAACAAAATGAAGACCTGCACAGAAGAGCTGCTACTGTGAAGCGCTGTAAATCAAAAGATGACTAAATATGCACCTTCTGCAGCAACACAAGTATCTATGGCACCTACCTTTACTGCCAAGGTAAACGCTACGTAAACTACAGAAACATCTCAGTGTATTAGCTCAATTACTTCTTCCTTCAATTTCTTTTATATTTTATGGGTTTAGTTCAAGATGCTATACTGCTTACCATCCTCAGATCACCTCTTAAAATGAAAGCAAATGCAGCTGCAAATCTGCTCCTTTGCTGTGTATCAGTACAGGTCAAAACTGCACAACAAGCTGGACAGACTTTAATTGCAATCTCCTGGATGTGATGATTCACCTCAGTACAACCTACTTATGAAATGAGAGAGTAAGACTGACACTGAGGTTACTGTTCAACTGTAAAAATAAATGAAAACTTTCTTTCCTTAAAAACTTACTATAGTGTTAATAAAAAAAACAAAGTTTCATCCTTTGTTGTTGTTTGTTTTGGGGGTTTTTTTCCCAGAATGCAATTACAATTTTGCTGCCAAAAAATCCTCCACATTAAGTCTAGTTAACTAGACTAAAGCTGACTACCACTAAACTAACAAGACCCTAGATGTTGCCCTCCATTTAATTCCCAGTTCTACTGTATTCTTGCAGCAACTTTTTGGCTTAAAAGCCACTCCAGACTCCACAACAGCAAGGTGATAGCTCATTTTCAAACTACTGTATTTGGCAAACAAGAATTCTTAAACAAGGTAGTAAATTCTGAGTTTCACTTTAAGGCCCAGTTGTGTTTTATAAGAACGTATTTTATGTTTAGTTGCTTACTGTGTCTATATTGATCAAAACATCTCATTCTAACTCAAAGTTTTATTATACCCAAACCAATTCCTGTGCACTAGCAACTCACTGCAAACAGCTGTTCAGCTTCTCAGTCAACCTGTGAAATATCTTTGAAGACAGATACTGCATCAAAACCACTAATCTACATCAACCAATAACAAGATTAAAAATACATCAAAACAGAAACTTGAAATATAATTAGGCTGAAGAGGCATATCTTCTCCCCCCACCCTCCCACTTACATTCTCAGGAGTTGTCACAAATGACTATATGCAAAAAAGCTCCTTCTAAGTATGGATGCAGGAAATATTTATCCTTTGCAAACATGTGATGAAGCCCCTAAGGCATAAACAAATCCTCTGAGAAGCATGTCCACATCAGAGTTCCCCTTAATTACACATCTACCAACTGACAGAGGCAAAAGGATGAATGATTGTAGCACACTCACCCTACAAATGCTAAAATATTTGATGAGGTCTAGCCATGGAAAGATAAAAATGAGTATCTATTTAAAGACAGAAGAACTTTGCTTCTGTCAATGGTGATTTTCAGAACAAAATTAGCATGCAGGAGAACAGCTTCTTCAATTTTGAGACAGTGTTACTGGTTAACAAAAGGTACATCCAAATCACATACCAATTTTGGTTACAGGATGAATGAAATCAACCATATTAAAAGAACTTCATACGCAGCATCTCCAGCAACTACTATTCAATACCACCACTAATATTATTATAGAAAAACAGAATACGCAGTATCTGTACTGCACTTCCAAGGACAAGCAGTACATGATACCACTACAGCCATTTTCACAATCAACCTCTATTATGTTTGGTTTTCCTCTCCTTCCTCATTCTCTGACTTTTCCTTTCTAATAGAAGCCACTAGAAGTTAAATATTTCACTTAGTTTCCTAAGAACAGCAGTTACAGGATACACAGCAAAGCCAACAGAAAAATCTCACCAGTTCAACCCAGTATTACCATAGTATCAGTGTTAACAGACATCAGTGTCCTCAAATCGTTAAACAGTGGGATCTTATCCTTGGAAGTTGAGATCCTTAGGGTAAAATACATAGAGTTCTAATCACCCAAGATTAAACAGCTGAGTACATACTTAAAACACAGAAGAAACACAACTGCTTACTGTTCAGCTTCAATTTTGTTGTTACATTCATATGTCTACATTTAAAGCCTTAGGAAGCTTTCTCTACTTTCCCCTGAAAAGCATTTACCTAGGAAAAGTGAGTATCACCAGTTAAGATTCTTGCTTTTATAAAGTAATACCACAGACAGAGCTTTGCTCATAGTACTATTTAAGCCTCCTAGCAGCCTGAAGTAGTTGGGTCTTTGCTTCAGAGTTTTATTCAGGGAACTTGTTACTTGTTTAGCATGTAGCATGACCAGAAAATCTCAAAATAGGGTTGATGTTCTCTTTACTAGAGACCCACTACGTTGCCTCTGCTTAGAAGAGTTACAGACAACCAAGTAAGAAATGGAGGCTAAAATTAATTATCAGGTAGTAATGACAATGCCTGAACATACAAAACAAGTGACATTTCCTTTTTATTTGTGAAGTTACATTAACCTGCAAATGTCCTTTCTGTCTCTGAAGAGATCCTGTTCAGCAATTGAGGACTCCTGCTGTCTCTAACACCCCAAACATTTGTAAAGTCATCTACCACAGGAGTGCAATGACCTCCTCTGAGGATGCTTCTGAGGGATACAACAGATACTACACACAAGAACTGCACTAAAGCAAGCCTAGCCACTTCATTAAACCATCATTATTAGTTGACTTCACTGCAGAGTTGACATTTGTAAACAAACCCATAAATTCACAACACACCTTACCAAAGCGCCTTGTTAAAGTATTTTTCAGAACAGGACCTCAGGTCTATACTTGCTGAACCTGGAACCAGAGCAAAGCCCTGAGGCTGGATGGTCCTGTGCACCTGCTGCATCTGAGCTTTCCGGATTAAAAGCAATGTAGAGACCACAGCACCACAAGCCAGGTGTGACAGACATCCACAAAAGGTGCATGTAGGTATGCATTTAATTTTCCACAAGTCATTGTAAGAGATATTTCTCTGTGGTTATCAGGTGTAGAGGCTGGTGCTTAGAAGCTCAACAGTCCACTTGCATTCAGGCAGGATAAGGGCAATAAATGCAGACACATTTTCATATTGTATTATGAGCTTCTGAATTTCACAACCTGATCCTAACAGCTAATGCTTATTATTTGAAATGTATGGTCCTAGATAGACTTGGATTTAAAAGTCCACCATTAGAGTTGCTTTAGGTATCTATAATTAGGTCTAGGAACATACTGATGTCATAAAACGTTATCACTTGGTCTGGACTGTCATTACTCCTCCCTTCCCTTTTTTTACCCCATCCTAGCACTGTCCACTAGAAAAAATACTTTTTGCAAGTTTTTTAATGAGAGCCTACTTTTTGCTAGAGGACACTTTTCTTAGTAGGCAAAGAACAGACAAAAGTTTTGTTCCCAGTTAGACCCCATGGCAGACAATCTTCATGGGACCCCTCCAGCTGTGATGGCCTACTGCAGCTACAAGAGTATTGCCATGTTCATGCATAATTTTCTACTTGTGCGTGACCTGCATACGTTAGCATGTCATCTGGCTATGCAAGGCCCACAGCTTCCCTCAGAAATGGAGACTGTGCCTCTCTGCAGAAGCAGCTCCTCAGGAGGCATGCCTTTGCTGCACCACCGCTGCTGCCAGCAACCACACTCAATGCTCTTGAACAGAATTCCTTGAAGGGCTTCAGATGAGATGGTCTGACATGCCCTTGCCTGAGGATATTATTGCCTAAACTCTCAAACTACCAAACTGATTTAGCGTTTCACTATGTGTTAAACAATCTGCGCACAAGGTTTGGGCCAAGCTGACTCTCTGAAGTTGTTAAAAGTGAGGAATGCAGGGACTTCTGATTGAAGGAGTCAGCCTTGGGAAGGACAGGAAACAATGGATGTGACAACAACACAGTTATCCAAGTTACAGAAAGAAGCCTCCAAGTGAGGAAGTTTGGGCTGCAAGAGGAGACAAGGATAAAGTGTTGCAATTCACAGAAACTTGGTCAAAAGTAGGACAAAGGTTATTGTGGTAGTGGGAGATGGCGACCTCCGACTCAAATAGCCCCCCAGAGAGGGTAAACCCTGCCTGGGGAGCATGGGCAGTTGGTGAAGAACTTCATCAGCGCTGTCTGAGGCTGCGCACTGATTTGCATTAGAAGCGAGACACTTGTAACCACTCCTGTGTGCGTGAATGGCAATGAATATGTAATACACTATGAATGTGCAAGTGCTCTGCTGTATATAATGTGTACCCTTGAGCTGTTGGGGTCTGCAGCGGGTCTGCAGACAAGTTAGTTGACTTCAAAGACTTAGCCGTGTACCTTTAAGACAGCCACAAATTGTCAGGTATGTAAACAGGGTGTGAAGAATCGGAACTTAGAACCGCAGCATACGGGCACCTACAGCAACAGCAAATAGCAAGCAAGAAGAAGGACACAAAAACTTATCAGGGTATGACACACGGACTGTCTAAGATATATAAATAGTTTGTATAAACAATAAAGGCCATTTTTGTCCCAACCCAGCCACGCAGACATAGTGTTTTTTTCAGTCCGCCTCAACTTGCTTTCACCACATTGAGCAACTTGGTGTGCACGCTGGGCGGAGCGATCCCACATGCATCCATCATGTGGACCCGTAATTAAAGAGAATGTCTGCTTCTTAATGCTACATTGGTGTTAACAGGTTTACTCATGACTTTGATAACAAGGACAGCTTCGCCTCGTAGGGCTGAACCATCAGTATCTCAAAGAAATCACACAGACCAGGAGCTCAATCCAGCTGCTATGGTATAAATATTTTTTAGCAGAGAATAAGGCTTCTCCCAGGGCTTAGTTGTTAGTATTGCTTCTCCAAGCAGCTTGGAGTGACCTTTTGGAGTAAACAGAGATGTCTGTGCCTGGAAATTGTTTCCAGATTTAAAACTGTTATCTGCTCCTCCTCCCTACATACACACATGCACATCACACACATATATGCACACTCTCTCTCATGTTCATCTTGAGTTTTCTTTGGCATGTAACTAACTATGGCCAAGCAATCAAAGAAAATGGAAAACAGTTTGAAATATGAAATCAGCAGCATTATATAAATTTGAGTGCAATACATTAGAGTTACAAAGAAGAAAAATTCCCTAGCAGCAACAACATTTTAGAGTCCAACAATCTTTTAGAGTAAATTATCACTTTATAAAAGACTTTTGGCACAATCACTCCACTCAGCACCCAAATTCATCTTTACTTGTGTTTCTTCCACAGAAAAGCAGCAAATTGACTATTCTTAGGATGAGCATAAGAAGCACCAATACAGGGCATTCAGAAAGCTTAGCTGTCCTCCTGCAGTTCTCTCTCAGAACTCAAGCTTGACTGCCTGGAGGAGCAATCTCCCTTTGGCTCTTACTTCGCCATAAACACTTAATGCATCATGATAGTTAATTTTACCTTGAAACCTCACCCTCCTCAATACATCTCTCTGATAATCTCTAAAAGATGCTCAGGTGGTTGGAGCCCTGGGAAGTGCCAGCACAGTGACCACTTCTAAGGAAAGGATTAGAGGGAAAGCTCCAACTGAAGTTACTGAGAGTGTGGCTTGTAAACTGACTGAACAAAATCCAAAATAAGAATGTAAGGCTTCCTATCCAGGACTGTTTTAAAAGGTGTTGGGCTGTTTGGTGTCAGCATTGTTATCTTCAGCATGGGCATGAGGATTCTAAGTACAGAAACCAAACTGGAACCTCTGTAATTCCTAAAAATTTTAATAGTTTCAGAATTCTAAGTTGACAATTAGCCTTGGCAATATCTGCTAGCCAGTGGGCTTTACAACAAACGATTTCTTATTTTGAGTTCTATTTTCTTTTCCTCCTACCCTCACATTATTCCATGAGGCTGTTCTTGCAGAATTGATGGAACTAAAGGAAACATGCATTCCAGCTGGAAGCTTGCAATCACAACTTTTAAATGACATGCAGTGTTAATCTCCAGTCACTCTAGATGTAGATAATACACTAGCTGAAGTATGTTGAAATTACAATGGCAAAAACATGAGGTAATAGTCATACTACCAGTTTTGAAAGGAGCATTTTCCAATGTGTTTATAAGTGATTGTCTTATGTTTTGTTTATTAAATTCTTTTCACAGATCTTCTCAGCTGCTTTTAGGAACACTGGAAGTCACACGTGCAATGCCATTTCTCAGAAAGTACGCAACAACCACATGAGATCATCATACTTCATCAGCAACATTTCCTGTTTCTCCAGTCAGGAGCAGGCATAAAGGGGAATTACTGGAGCTAAGAAGGAAGGTAATGAAATTTGGGTTTTGCTAACATCTCGTGTTAGCAGCTGCAGCTTCTCCTTCTCTGAGATGCAGAAAAGGGAAAGCACATGCTATTTTAGCAGTAGCAGCAATGAATTCAACATTTGGCATACGTTAAAGTAGCACAATGCAGTGCCAGGTAAAGCCAGCCCAGCAACTCTGAATGGAACTCTTCTGGCAGAAATCAAAGGACTGCCTGGACCAAATCCAAGTTTGTACCACTGGCTTAAAATTAGCTATACTGCTTATCTGTGTAAGGAGAATCAAGTACTAGCAAATACTGAACGAAACAGGGTGCCATTTTTGCAGTATACAGACTTCAAGTGTGAGGTGAGGTTAGCCACTAGAAAAGCTAAACTCACTTCACCTTGTCATTTTAGTTTTTATCACATTTCTGTATCTTTATGACACATGTTCAACTGACATCCAATATCCAAATTAGTTTCTTCCCCTTATGACATTTTATGATAAATCATTCAACTGATTGGGGCTACAGTACTTCAATTAAAATGCCTTGAATAGTGAGTTTATGCACCGCTGTGTTACATCTCCATAGCTAACCTGTACCATCTTGTCCACAGATTTAACTGGTCACCACACCAAGGCCTTTCAGTCAATTCTAGCAGTACATATCTTGCCTAGCAAACAGTATTAAACACACTAAGGAAAAGGAGAAAATTATCTTATGACAAATAACAATTCAATGAGACCGGTGTTGTGCTTTGACAAGAATTACACAGCAGATGCTGTCTTTTGGTAACATGCAATTTGGCCACAGTTCAGGTGGTCATGTCTATGGTTCCCCATATGCTGTATTTTATTTTCATGAAAGAGAGAGGCTGACTAACAGAGAGACTTGACCTGCACGACAACAGATCTGACCCTTCCCATGGTTCTTTTTATCATCCATTTCTCCCCACTGCGACAAAGAGATGCCCCATTTGCCTAACAGAGAGGAGTCAGGTTGACTCTGGGAAAATGGACTTCTGAAAGTTGCCCTGAAGGTAGTAGCTGAACTGCAGCCAGGTATTCTTACAGCTCACCCCACTTGCAGCTGCAACTCTTAATCATGTACTACTATGGTAGATCAGATCACACCGAGGGGAACAGGTATGCACAAAACTAAGTGAATTACATCTTCAAAACAAAGTTGAGGACTAACATCGCAAAATCATTGACCTTCCCCCCATACTTGCTATGTAATGCTACACACTTCAACTCAAGAGATCACAAAAGAAAACAGTGCAATAAATTGCAGCAATTGAATCCACTCTTCCATGAAACCACTTAAAGAAAACACGTGATACCACACCATTTTGTAAGAACTCATCCTAAAAGGTGATGGAAGTTTCATGCACTTAGCACATCAGGGTGAGCTGGTATCTCAGTTTCAAGCCCCTCCTTGTTCAGACGTTTGACTTGTCTATAAGGCCACTGCCCATTCAAAAAATCCAAAACAATTTCAAGACTTTCTAGTCTTGAAATGCCCATGAAGCAGCAAGATAACAGCATTTTCACAACTGTGCATCATTCCAGGCAAGTCTTGCATACAGACTCCAAAGCCTCTGAAGCACATCAACAAAATACTTAAAGGCTAATTGACCACATTTTAGTACGTTTTGTAGTACACGTTGTAGTTCTGTAGTACTTTTTGACATTTTGACACCTACACTAACAGCTAATTAAAACTTAACAGGTGAAGCAAGAAAAATCCATCCCAAGGAGGATGCAGCTCTTGCAAATTAGCAAATGAGCATCAGTGTGTCCCTTTTGAATCTCACACTCAATGGCTTGAGGTGGCACAGAGAGAAACATTGCCAACAGAAAACTAATTAAAAGGAACAGTAGAAGATGATGCCAGAAATAATTTTTTTTTTATTGTGAAAAGAAGCAAGAAACTTTTTTACGAGTCATCTGACCAACATCTAGTTTAGACTAGATATTAGGAAAAATTTCTTCACTGAAAGGGTTGTCACGCATTGAACAGGCTGTCCAGGGAAGTGGATCAGTCACCATCCATGGAGGTATTTAAAACATACATAGATAATGCACTTAGGGACATGGTTTAGTGGTGGACTTGGCAGTGTTAGGTTTATTGTTAGACTCAATGATCTTAAAGGTCTTTTCCAACCTAAATGATTCTATGATTCTATGATCAAATGCAGAAAATGCCACTAACGCTGTCCTCTCACAACTGTTCATTCAATACAATTCATAGTGTACAAAGCACCTACTATCCAACAAGTTAAAACTTCAACAGTCTAGCTATTTTAAAAAATACCTTTAGAAAATCCAAATCAGTAAAAAATTTACCATAATATCTATCTGCATTTTTATGAACATGCCACATAAATGTAGGAAATTGGTTAAATGTAACATTTCCTAATAGAAAAAGCTGGTCTGGTTTTTTCTTAATTGCACACACCAAGTAAGTTGTACAAAGTTTTCATTAAAAATGTCAGTTCATCCGATATGAAGCTTTGAGGAAAGTGTTACTGACACCAGGTCTCTGTCAAAAAGAGTGAGAAAATCTCATCACATCAGGATATCCACTGAGAACACGGAAGACCTAGGGAAGTCCACATTTACCTGAATCAGACTGTTTCCCAAGAAAGGAAGACCCTAATTCTCTACTTATTTGCTCATCTAGGATACATCTGATTATGAAGATGAGATTTATTTCACCTCTGCTGAAGTTCTACCTAGTTTTTAAAATAAATTTGTATATATATAAACATGCATGTGTGTGCATGCATGTGTGCAAGTGACAGATATGAAAGATAACAAAAGGAATAGTATTAATATATCCATGCATGTCAATATATCAAAATTTATGACAAACAATTAGGAAATGGTAAGAGACATCATCTGAATTTGGGAGAGTGGGAAATTCAACCTAACGCAAACCCCAGTCCTGAGTCAAAGCACCAGGAAAACATGTTGGTGCTATTAAGGCCAAGGCTGAAACATGCTTTCCTCCACATTTCTAAAAAAAAAAACAACCAAAAAACCAACCACCAAAAAAGGTAGGTAATTCACTCATGTTTACCATGCAATTTGCATATTTGTAAAGCTGTCTTTAGCTAGCAGACTTAATTAGGACCCTTTGAAAAGATCCTACATAAGTTGACAGAAATTAAGAGGAAAACAATAAAAAGTTGCAAATACTGATCTGCTATGCTTATTTAAAGCTTTAAATTTAGTTAATTTTTTTAAAATGCAGTTTCTGACCACAGCATTATATTCTTCTTTGTTTCTTACTTTTTTTGCTTTATCTCATCATCTTGCCCTTTTCTTCTTTCCATCTTCTCCAAAAGAGATTTATCAGTAAGCATCATTACAAATTTCTAAAAGGAGGCACTACAAAGGAACCAGGAAAAATATAGAAGTAAAGAAAAAAGAAGTGAAGGTGACTGGCAGCAAAAGTGGATTATAGTTTACTTCTTAATTACAATGCTGTAATACATTGCAAAATGACAGCAGTGTCTGCCAAGCAGTGCAAACACAAATCTAAACCTGCTAGATGGACAAGATTCTACATATATTTTGAGTTTTTTTCAAAATAATACCTCAGTGTTTTGAAAGCAGCATCTGATGTTGAACAGTTCTATTTGCTTACTAGCTGCCACTGCTTCTGGGTTTCTAACATGTTAAACCAGGCATAAAATGATTTTAAATGGCAGATTCTGGTCCACAGCCAGCTCTGTACTTTGTCAAGGCTCCACCAATGGCCCAGATATGCAATGCCTCTCACATGCTGGCCAGAAATCCTTCCCTTGCTCTCCCAGGGCTTGGAAAGTAGTTGCAATGTGCTGCTCCAGTTACTGATTGCTTAGAAAACACACAGTGCCTTTTGGCGTTGCAGAGCTAGAGCCAGTACACAGCAACTACTCCCTGATGCCTGACCTCATGGAGAGTGAATTAACCAAGGTCTACTTTCAGTAGACTCTAATTAATTATACAGCCCTTCGGTAACTATGATATTCACAGAGTAAACATCTCAATGACCAAGTGAGTGTAATTTATAAAATAATCACAGATCATCACAAGGACACCAAATTTTCATCAAAAGCCTATGAATGGAGCTTGTTTGGGAAGTTGGTCCTTGCAAGCAACTCAGGTGCTGCATTCAGCCCTCAAGAAAGAAACCTTTGTCATCTCTCTGCAAATCACCTATTGGAAAAACCTGCAGCAAAATAAATAAACTGTCTTCAGTATTCTAGGGAAGCTTTACAAGTAAGTTTGCAGGAAGGAGGAGAGATGGGTTTGAGGAAGAGCAAGAGTGGGACAGCTTAAAAAAGCTCAGCTAATGACAGTACACTCAGTGGCTTCAACTTGAAAAACCACAATAACATGCTGAATGAGGCAGCAGCAATTGAAAGAAGACATATTTGCAATTTCAAAAGCAAAATCAGGATCAGACCAGGCTCTGAAACTGAGCCAGATGTGTCATTACTTTCTACAACTCCATCAGGTATTATATCACCCCATGCAACTCCTTTGAAAAGCAGGTGCTGTGGAGAGGTGTGTGCTGAAGGGCAATGCAGAATACAGGAAACACAAATTTAAGTGAAAATACCACAGGCACCATTTAGCAGATGTCATAAGGGAAGAATAAAGTAGCACAGGTTACAGAACTGTCCATGGGGGATTCTAATATATTGACACTGCATATGGAACCAGAATTATGTAAGCATGGAAAACATTATTTCAATTAGATAAACAAGAAGAAAGAAGAAATAACATTAACATTACCCATTCTGACCTAAAATCCACAAGCTGTGCAAAATGCACGGCACACATCAAACTTAGCACCCAATAGCTCCACATTTCTATTTAACTCCATGTTACATCTAAGTCCATGTATCTGCAACCTGTCCTGGTATACCTAAATCAATAATCATCCTGGTATGCCAAAATCAATAAAAACCCAATACCATACACATACATATAATGATAAACTAATAATATACTATCCTATATAGAAAGGCCAGTTATCATGCAGCTGTTGCAACTTAGTATTTTGACATAACTTTATTACGGAAGAAAATATATTTAAAAGAAAGTTCTCACATTTCAAAAATCCAGAGACCAAATGGTTTCTGTAAGCACCTATATATATATATATATCCTATGAACTGTAAGAACTTTGGAATGTGAGCTACCAATGAAAAAATCTGTTACAGAATAAACTAACTGCACCAAGATTAATATCAAAGATGTTTAAGTATAAAACATCATTCAGTCTTTCATTCAGACATACTTTTTTCTCACAATAAATGTATACCTGGATTCCTAATCATTTCTCTCTGACACAGCTCACAGAAAAGAGGGGAACTCTGGATAAATTTTAAATAGAAGCAAATACATAAATCTTTAATTATTACATTTTTTAATCAGAAACATTTGTCATAACAGATTATTACTTATTACCTTCAACATTAGCCTACCTTCAAGTACAGCAAAATCAGCATTTTGGTCATTTATTCAAATTCTATTTTAATTAATAAATACTGCATGCTACAAATAAAATGGTCTTACAGAAGAACGTAACAAGCTTTTGAGCTTGGTTCTAGACAAGCAGTTAAATGTATCATTCACCCACAGCTGGGCCAGCAGAAGAAGGCCACTGCAGTTTGCCTCCAGTCTCTCAATATACTATAAACGTGCATACTTAAGATCCCTTCAATTTCTGATGGAAAACAGCAAAAATCTGTTAAGGAAAGAGACCACAACAGATTTTCTCTGTCCTTTTTGTTATACTGTGGAACACTACTTACCTACTCATTTGCAGATTTTCAGAAACATTGGAGCTAGAGTATTAGGCTTAATCATGTTTAAGGCTACAAAGGTATGCAAGGTCTCCATGGCTCTCTGAAACTAAATCACAGGCAAAAGAAAAAAACAAAAAAAACCCCAACAAACCAACCACCAAATCAAACAAGTCAAACCCTGAACAACCACAAACCAAAGCATCCCAGGAAGGTTCTGGAAGACTTGATTCTTTATCCACAGATTGACCATAATGGAAGATACAGATCTTGCAATATTACATATGAATGGGAATATTTTGCCTTTTGTGAAGATACATTCAGCATGCAATTAAAATAAAAGACCAACAGCTGAGAGTATCCACAAAACAGAAAAGCCTAGAAGAAGCAAATGCCTCTTAATACAAGTTAGGAATAGATTTGAGAACTGAGATTAGTATAACAAAAGCCCATATGGGCTAGCCCAAGAATTATCCATGAAGCAAGGAAGTGAAGGCCTAATTCAGACTTTCTGAATTTTACCTGTATCATGTTACTGAATTTTCAAGCATTCACTATGGCTTAAACCAATGGGCCTGTCCCATTCCTAAAGACCCATTCATACTCTAAATATATCCCCCAGACACAGTACTGATACTGGAGCGGAAAACTTCCAAGATACACCGTTTGACTGAAATGAGAAGAATAATATGAATCTCACATTGAAAAAAATGTTATATGGATTTCTTTTTTGGCAGAACTTGCTGACTACTGTACAATAAAAATGTAAACAACTCTTAATAGTCAAGCTACAACTATACCTTGAGACACACTCTTGTGATGAGAATGGAAACACATCAAGTTTGTAACTGGACTGCTGCCAGCTTGAAATGTCAGAAATGCCATAAACAGAACTAAAACCTTTATGCACAACATTCTGTAGTCCCAAAGAATTAATACCCATACAATGAAGCTGATAAGGAAATGCATAAAGAGGAAGGAGTCAGAGACAGCTCAAAGGTTTCTACACAAAAAATACAGTCTTGTCCTTGTCCCCTGCATGTGCAGCAGCAACAAGCAAGTCCTTGGGGTCCTAGCTGCTTAACCCATGGACCCAGCCACACAGGAACGACTCCCCATAGACACTGCTTACTACAGGCATGCTGCCGATTATCCCCATCCCATGTACTCCCTCAAAACCATTCCTAATCAACCCCATCCTTCTAGCTACAGATGAAGCAGCTTCCCCTGCCTCAACGCAAGGAAGCAGCCATAGCCAAGGCCACCCAGAGGAGGCCTATACTCCTAGCAGCACAGTCACAGGCTGCCACTGTCACCCCTCCAGCAGAAGATGCCACTCCTCATCCTCTTTCCACTTGCACCAGCAGAGGGCTGTGCACGCAGAACAACCCCTGCTAGTCCGCTACTTAATACCTGTCCAAACAGAAGCATCTCTCAAATAGCAGCTTTTAGACACCCCAATGAGCTGGGGCACAAAGCAAGATGTGAAGCACTTGTAGCAATGCCAAGGCTCCCGTTCTTAACACTATGCCACTAAAACTTCTGCCAGGGCAGAAGCTGGGTCCTGCCTCCCATCTCACGAGGCAAGAAATCCATGTAAAGACTGGGGGTGTGGGTGTGTATAAAGAGACGAAAATACTCTCTGAAACACTGGCCAACAATAAACAGATAGGTAGAACTGATTCAAAACCAGAGATGTCAAATGTTTGAGACTTCAGTCACACATCCAAAGATAATGGGCAGGGAAGGCTTCCTTTTTAAACTACCATCTGGAGTCAAATAACTGAGCTGAAAATTTATGATGATGACGATAGTAGCTCCTAGCCTTCAGGGATTTTCAGGACAATCTGAATATACTACCCCTAAACTAAAAGAAAACCTAAAAGCATGGTCTTTCAAAAAAAAAAAAAAAAAAGCTAAAAGATTTAAAAAAAAAATACAGCACAACACAGGTCCTTCCCAAATATGGCCAAGGCAGACCTCAACACAGAACTGCCATACACCTCGGGTGTGGGTAATGCTGTCTAACACTGCTAGATGAAGGATTTATTCCCCAAAGCAAGGTGAGTTCCATTAAAAATAAAAAAATTCTCCACAAGCGTTGCAGGTGTTACTTCTGCTTTTTTCCCCTCGGGTACATAGGCCTTCTTTAATATAAACAAACAAGCAAACAAACAAACAAAGGCACAAATAAGCAACTAGATGTTTTTACAGCTAAGTAATACAATGCACTCATTCCCATTCACCTAAAAACCTTTGCTGACACAAGGACATCTGTGACCAGTAATTCAGTGTTTAATATTACTATGTAGCGTTCTGTGTAGCACTCGGCAGAAACCAGAAAAGCCTTCATAAGAATCCCATGTATAAATTATGCTTCATGACAGATTACGTGTCCCAAAATTTCCCTCTCTTCAGTTTAAATATGTGTGTTTACAGTCTCCCACTTAAACAATACACTTTACTTAGCTGTTTCATACAGGATAAATCAAGCTTATGTGACTGCACAGAAGCTAGGGATCTGCTCTTAAAATAATTACAAAAATTCATATCCTTCACAGGCTTGATTCTTTCCAGCTAGTTCATAAGCAAAGAAGCGTATCTCCAGAAACACTGATGTTCTATTCTCAGAACGTTATTTATTATTAAAAGGAATTTCCAACCTAATGCTGTCTCTTTCCTTGAAAACGCTTCCAAACATCACTTTCCTGTGACAAAAAGAAAACAACACCAAGACAGGACTGACACACGTTTGTGACCTGTCTGTAAAGAAAAATTACCTACACTGAAAAATCTATTTCATTAAATGTGAATACCTGAGACCTTTATATTTGTCTCCTCCTAAGCACAGCAGTTTTAAAAAACAACGCACAGCCTTGTAAATTCCCTTTAAATTGATAATCCACGCTGTTTTACAGACCAGCAGCGGGAGTGGCCAGGAACAGCAAGCAATATAGCAGCACAGTCAGCACGTGAGCCCAGCAGCTGGCAGCCCTGACTCCGACCGCGCTGTGCCATCAATGACCAGAAGTCATTCGCATTTAGAGGCAGAATTTAGCCCACCAGATAAACTGCAGTAGTGGAAATGTTCACAAAAATTCCTCATCAGGCACACTTCACAGTAGCAGGGCAGGATCTTGACTTCCGAACTAGACAGGATTTTTGTTTGCTTATTTTTGCCAGTAAAACATGACACCAAATGAGCACTGCAGCCATTACGTGCTTTGACAACCACTGCAGGTACACTGTATTTACAATAGCAACCAGGAAACCACTGACATGCAAAATAAACAATTCCACTTTAATATTTGCGCTTTTTTCCTTTACATTAACTGTCTTTAGTTGATAATCCTTGAAAATGCTAGCCAACATAACCATGCCATTGTATTGAGTATACACACATAATTACTTAAGCATTTAAGTATCACCAAGGATGAGTTCAATATTCCATTTTCTAATGTTCAGTATTCTGTTCTAATGGGATGAGCACTAGAATTTCACTGAAGAGTAAACAAAATAAACGTCTACTAATTAAAATTACACTATGGGTTGGAGGGAAATCCAGCAAGTGACTTATGTAGAAACGACTTTCCAAAAAAAAGGAAATCAGTATGTACAGTTGGAGATACAGACTGTATATGGTACTACTTTCATGTATGTTTCTGAACTTGTATCTTTTTGTTACAGTTTCATTCCTCATCAGTTTCTGAAGTTTGTACAAGTCATGGAGGCAGACAATCTGTATGATTGCTCAAGGAAAAGCTATTTTTTGTAAATAACAGATAAAGAAATGCTATTACAAACTAGTCAACTTCTATAATGTACATAATTTTGGAAAGTTGTTGGGGTCTTTTTTGGTGCCATTAAACATGTCAAATCCACTAGGTATTACATTAGCTAATCCTTAACATACTGTGCAGAGAAAATGAAGCAAAGCATGAATTAAGGGCTTCTTATGACAATGGGATGGTTTGTAACTTTCCCTTTTTCCGTGATTGCAACTAAAAAATCATGGATATACCTAACAACATCACCACAGGAAACTCCAGTTCATTATCTGTTTGCATCAGGCATGAAATCAGCTTTATTATAGTACATAAAGCAAACAATCTCTGCATTCTGAGTGCCTGCAAAGACTGTCTTCATGAGAACTATGCAGCCTCATACAAATTATGTATTGCGTCTGACAAGACCTCAGAATTGTTACATAAAATTAACGTTCAAAGCTGATTGTGATGCTCATGTGATTTTGGTAATGCATCCTCAGTCTCTTGGAAAACCAGTACTGAATGTAATAGCTGTAACATTTAAACCAGCAGCTACTGTTCTTGCCCAAAATCCAGGGCTTCAGTATGTCTGCACCAGCAGAGACAGATACAATATTCTAAACCTCTTTGCTGTTAACTTCAGCAGAGCAAGCTGGGAAAACACTTACAGTATATTTAAAAAAGAAAATGAAGTAATGCCTGCAAGAAAATTACCTTGATCAGTGTAAGCATAACAAAATTATAAGAAAGCACATGTATTTCAGAGCAACTGCTTTTATGTACTGTGCATGCGCAGTTCCATATTCCAAGCATGATACAGGAAACAAAGTTGATTCACATAAAACCATGTACCTTCCATATATTGATCAACCATATTGATTCCACTGACTGCACTGGGACCACTCAGTTGATTCCACTCACCTTAATGCTCTTTGGAGGATTTTTTGAAAAAGAGATAACCATTTCTCCAAACTAAAATTTATTTAAATAAACTTCTGTTTTCCCACCCTGAGCCTTTGAAGTGTTTACACCTGACAACAGATCCATTTCCTGCGTGATGTTTTACATTAAAGATTTGTTTCTAACTGATGTCACTAACTGGTTAAACAAATAGAAGCTGTACACACCTTAATCTAAATCTTAAAAAACTGTGTAGGCTTTGTGTATTATTCATGGTACAGTTTTGCCTAAAGCTGATGTAAATTATAACCCTATTCCCACAGTAACAGAGATTAGCTGTAAAGCAGTACACATAACTCCTGTCTTCCCACCAAATCCACTGTGCCAGGAGTCGAACAAGCATGGATCCATCCAATTAGTTACATGCTAATGTAACTGGCATCGATACAGTTGCACCCAGACTTTTGCCCCTTCATATTCAAAGGCATTGGGTTTAATGCATTTTTTGCAGTTAACAGACTTGTAACCTGTCATGTAGCATAGTTATAACTGATGAAAAAAACATTTTAAGTATTCTAAAATTTAGATGTAATGAAAGGTATGTGTATTTGCATATCCCACTCCTAAATCTCTGGCATCAGCAGTGAGGAGAGCACTATGTACACTTGCATTCCCTTCTGATTATCCAATATAGTTAAGGAGAAATCTATTGCAAATAAAAAAGCCACTTTCATAATTCAGATGTGCCATATTAAACCTTACTATAATATCTCTGAGTAGTTCCTGAATAACGGAGTAAGCATGCAACCAGTTTTCCTTCAGATTTTTGGTCAGGAATGGACAACAGTCGAAGTCTGTCGGCACTCGTCACCACACAATCCTTAATCACATTAAACAATCCTTTAAAAGCCAACTGTGAAATGTTCAATAAAAAGTATTTAAGTTCTTTTACTTAGTAATTTTCTATCAGACATCCCCTATATTGCAGTCTTTCAGCACTAACATTTAAGCTGCTGCCTCATGCCAAAAAGCCTGTTATCTAGTCTAATTTTAACTATTCTAGTTTAGTAAACTGATGTAGTCTAATTCAACTTAATCTAGTCAAATACCTGATACAAATCAACAGAAACATTTACATGTATTTTTCTAAATGGGTTTTCATTTTCTCTAGTGCCAAAACATTTTCCTCCAAAGCAGCAACTACACTGGAAGACCATAAGCAGCTCACCAGCACTTTTACCCTTGCTGCAATACTCCCTAACGCCTTGTAAAAATCTCTGAGTTTTTCATATCACAACTTTCATATTACAGATGACAGCCACTTTTTCTTGTTAAAGACTGTAATATTTTTTTAAACATTAAAAGCTGCTTATCATATTGAAAATCATGCCACCCAAGGTCAGAATGCACGTAATTTGGTAGATAAAAGTACAGCAATTCTGTAGAAGTTGAAGAGCTCAACAGAGTTGAGACTCACCTTTCAAGTCTGTAGATAACATCATGGACAATCCCAAAACAGGGCAAGTCTAACTCTAGATGATACCCAGGAGCCTGTGACCCTGCCAGCACACAACTGGGTGCTAGCACGGGGTTCAGGATTCTCCATGACAAATTCAAAACAAAGAAGTATTGAAGTATCATTTATTAATTGAGAATGGGGGTCTGCTGCTAAGTGTCCAGAGATCCCTTACCTTCTTGGAAGCACACCATACACAGCTTCACTTCACAAGGAGCCCATGCATCCTTGGCCTGTCAGAGGCGGCTTTTAAAAAGCTCTTAAATTTTCAAGTATGACAAAGCTGATGTTCTAACACACACCTACTTTTTTTCCTAAAATCATATTCTTATTATAGATAATCATTACTCCTCCTAACCCCTAAGTAAACAAGGGTATAATAAAACAAGACATTATTTCATTACTATCATTTTGTGAATAATCCCAACATCATATCCTCCGGCCTGCCAAATGCCATTTTTGCTCATTGATACCTTTCCAAATAATGATGCAAAGATCTTTTCCCTGATCTACTGCTTCAGCATATCCCTTTGTGCATGCCTCCAGTAATTTTGTCATTTCCACCAGCTACTCCTCATCCACCTGTTCCCAGTTGCAATTTACCCCTGCCTACCAGGACCCTCTCACTTTATGCCCCCTTATCTCCTTCTTGCTGAGGGAGGGAGGACAGCAATCACCCACCCTTCTCAGCTTCCACAGTCCACCTCTCAAACTGCCAGAACAAGCAACCCTGTGTTTCCTTCCAGGTCAGCCCTTCTGTCAGGGAGGAGGAATGACAAAATACACTCCATTATAACCTTCCAAACCCCTGTTTCCTTGGCAAAGGTGACCATGTGCAGAGACCACTAACTACCTCACACTGCCCGGTGTTGTTTCCCGCCTAGGGAACAGTCTTCTTGTAAGAATATGAGCACAGAATATAACTCAGCTGCATTTGAGCTTTAATAGATTATTGCCTGCCTCGGTGAGCACCGTCCAGCTGCAACATATTAAAATGTATGAGCGAAAAGGCTTCAGACTACTACTTTTCACTCCTGGTTCCCACGAACCGAAAGCACCCGCAGATTCAAGTACAACTCCTCATCCATATGGCAGCAAGCTGGGGGTTTTTACATAACATACTATTCCACTGGCTGTCCACGTCCTCAGACATAACTAGGAAGTGTATCTTTGTGTTTGCATAGCAAAATGGGGTCCTTACCCATGCCTTAGGCTCTGAGGCACTATTGTCATAACACAGTAGACACTGCTATTACTACCCATGGAAATGTACTCCACACGATCCATTCTCTGTGTCAAGCTGCCATTTGCATGTTGCCTCTAAGCATCTTGCATTCATTAGATATACTGAAATAACTGAAGCGTCTGAGTTTTGGCTGTTTCTTGCAGTTTTTTAAATTACCCATGTGAAATAGCAGACATTCTTAATGAAAGGCGCCCGAACTTTTATCCTTTAGAAATTTATCATTTAAAAACAGCAATTCCTGCAAAAATAAAATGGTAATACAGTAGAGAAAAATTACTAGCATGCAGGAAAATTACTATCAGTCCCTTTTGCAAGAAAGCAGGCACAGGTACACTGAAAGTCTGTGACAATACTAACACTGAGGAACAACAAGCTCTGAAAGAAACATGATTCTACCCTCACCAAATTACAAGCCTCTGTAAGGCATATGGTGTAATATTTTGAAATCCTGAATGCTTCCTGTGCTGTAGTCTCCATTTGTAATCCTGAATGGTTATCTTGTAAAAAATATAGAAAAATATAATGCTTCAGATGACCTGAGGTCTGGCAATAACACTGCTGTGCCCAGGATCATAGCTCTGCTTGTGAGAATCACAAGACATGGGAAAGCTTAATGCTTAATACCCCTCTGGGACACAGTATCTATCCCCTTCCACAGAAAAAGACATTTATACATTTATCAATTGATGCCCTCCAGCTCTGGAGTAGCAACAATGTGGAGACAGTCTGGATGAGTATGTCTCCCCTAAGCACTTTGGAGGGACACAATGACCCTGGAAACCCAGGAAAAGTGTTAGAGCTGTGGTCAATTCAACCTCCATCTCCTCTCTCTGCAAAGCAGGAGAGGCTCAGGAGCCAGACAAGTACAAATAATAATTTGTTTCTCCATACTAGGCATACAAAGCACATTATCCTTCATGAGCTCTGCAGCAAATTTCCAGTTCAGTGCAAGACACTCCATCCCACACAGTCACCTGAGGAACTAAATGATTCTTCTGAATCTCAGGGAAGGTGTTCCCACATGAATGTATCAACATGTACAGACCAGAAAGCATTACTGTTTCTACCCCAGATTTGTGAAGTTTGTAGTCATCCTTGCAGAACTCATAGAGTGCTCCAAATTAAACATTACAGTCCCTCTCCCAAGGGCAGCTTTCATCCCCAAAATCCAGATATACACCTGTTAGCGTGCCCCCTAAGAACACTATAAATAGACATCTGGGGATGAAAGGTCCTACTACAACCACAGAAAGTCATGGAAAGCATCTCTTACTTCTCTGAGGGACCAAAAGACATCAGCCAGCCCATCTCCCAGGAGCAGCCATGCCTACGGCTACGGGTCATCACAGCCCCACTTCGGGCATTTTTGATCCCATATTGTAAACCAGTAAACCTGAGCTCCACTACCGCTTAGTCTGGCTAAACATGCGTATTACCCCTCAATTTTTCACCAGCTACTGCTGTGTTCTAACTGCCAAACACTTCAGCAAAACTCCAAACCACACAAACCAAGATGTAGGTAAAGTAACAACTGATTTGTACCTCCATACACTATCACATACTCTTTGGAGGTGGGGGAGAATATAGGCAGTCCCTCAACATAGAACTTTACCGTTATATCTTGCAACATTTTATTAATCGCCTCACTGTCAGGAAACTGTTCCAGAATTTGCTTAATAAAATTTATCATGCCAACTAAGCCATGGGATGTGTCCAGTGCACAAAAATCAGACTTTTAAACATTTTTCATTTACTTAACAGAAAGCATGTTACATGCCAAAGTGGTAGTCATAGTTCACATCTTTACATGCAGCCTTCACCATTTGTGGTCTCCCTACATAAATACCAAAATTAAGACGACCAACATATGCTCCGTTACATTTGGGCCATTGGCAAGGTGAAGGATGTCATCAGTATTGCTGCAGATCTAGCAGTAGTTAAAGTGAATCTGCATAGATGAAGGAGCAATCATTAAGGCTTTACAGATTCGCATTCCTCCAGAGTGTCAAAAATCCTCCCCACACACCCTCAAGTGCTGGAGTTCAGTTTTGATCGCTGATTTAGCTGGAAGATGTGTAAAAGCAGGCACAACATTATCCACTGGCTAAGTGCCTGAGACAGCTCTGTGTGTTGTTTATTCCAGTGAGTACATAAAATATCTTGCAGTCATGAAACGTGTCAGAATGATGTTTACTTTGAACAGAAATATACCATTATCTTGTTCATAAAGCAGAAATATCTCTCTTGGCAAGAAAACTCGTATTCCTGCAAAGAAATACTGCCACGGGAATTCCAGTCCACCTTTCGGAAGGCAGTACTTTCCCTTTTATTTCCTTCCTTTTTTAAGCATACATTTAGCTGTTCTATTCCAGGAATACATGGGAAAGGCTACATAGTTAAAAATGAGAAAAACAATATTCTGTAGAAGCAGATCCAATTTTAATTACAAAGCAATATCAAATCGGTATGGACACAGTGGGAAAACAGAATTTGTTTAACTGGCTTCCCCCTGGATTCATAACCTTTCTTCATTATTCAGCCTGCAGGATAAAACACTAAAAATCCTTCTCCAGCAAACATTTTGGTTTCTGTGTAAGCAGTGAATCCTCTGAAGACAGAGGAGGCATAGAGAGGTTAGAAAATGCAATTCCTTTGGTATGTCTCAGAGAAGTGCCAAACATTATGTAGGGCACAAACCAGCTCTGCAGGTTCACCATGAACATAGCTCTTCTTGTCTCCTCTGAGCACTGTCAAGTCAGCGAACTAGGAATTTCAAAAAGGATTTACATGTCACCTTGCCTATGGGCTTGTTCTTTAAAAAAACAGAAACTAGGAGGGCGGGGGGAGGAACTTTGATGCCTCGCACAGAGAGAAGTATTTCCTTTCTCAACAGAGTACCTGTGTGGCCAAGACTGAAAGTAAAGAGGTTTGATTAATAGAGAAAAGCATAATACAAATATTACTAGTAACACTGAGACAGGCAGCAAGTAAGAGAAGCACACAGGTCAGTTTGAGGCAGGAGAGGAGCGAGGACATCATAGCTCTAACTAGCAACCTGTCTGGACATCTACCTGCTAACACCTGATAGAGTTTTCATCTTTCTTGGAGTACCACCAAAAGACAGCTTGGCTAAGCATAAGGAGGGGACCAAAATCACTATTAGAAATCAACGCCCTCAAAATGACCAAAAGTTCCTCCTGTGAATGGATGGCGGGGAGAAGAAGAAAGAAGGGGAAAGCACCTAAATCCACATCTGCATCTTCTCTTTCATTTCCTAATCAATAAAAGATATAGCTAGCCAGAGCTCTTAAAAGCAAGTTAATGGAAACTCACCAAATGCAACAAAAACTCTTCATCCTCAGAATACTAGCTACATAAGGAAAAACTGAAAAGGAAAACTCTCCTGTGTTTTTTAAGACTACACTGATAGCTCTGAACACAAAGCAACAACAGCATAAATATTCACAGAGTGAAAAAGAACTGTAAGAAGACAGATGTTGAAGCTATGAATAAAAAAACTCAGTTTTTGTCTGTTCTTTCAGGACACAAGATACTCACTGAACTGCTTATCACCTCCTGACGAAAACTGCATCACTTTCTGTAAACAGGACAGGATGTCTAAATAAATTCAAGCACAAAGAAAAAAAAGTAAAAGATGTGAATATTCATACAGAAGAGTATGTTAGCAGTGCTAAGAGTTTTAACAGAAAGTACATCTGGGAGGAAGGGAGGTTTAGTTTTCAAAAAGGATTTGTTTCCTCGTGCTGTATGAAAACCCCTGCAGGACACAGAAACATTTCCATTATTCTTGAACAACTCCAGTATCATTCAGGATTTCACGTACCAGTGCAAATGTAAAGAATGGGCAAAAATCTGTAGCATGAAGACTGAAAACGCTGGATCTCAATTTAAAAAAAAACAACATAAATTCCATTAAGACTTTGGAAAAGACAGAAAAAAAACTAATTTGAGAGAGGTCAGCCTAGCAGACCATGAAAATGAAGATTTTTCTCTGATTTTAAAATCAATGAAAAGAAATTAAATCGGTAAGAATAAATTAGTGAACGAGCAAAAAGGTGAAGAAACTTAAGTTTCCGAGGTACAATCTAGTTGTTATAAAACCTGATTGTTATAAATTGCAGTTAGCAAAACAAAGATTTACAAACAACCAGGATACCGTAAAAGCCTCACAATGATACAGACCATTACAGGTAAGTTACAGGAAGTATATAAACACACATATATACAAATTATTTAGATTATATATAAACACACAGATATTACCCTGTGCAGAAAGTATGTTACCAAGAGCAAAAAAATTATAACCAGTGAGTCAAGATAATTCATTGAGACAGTAAACTACAAAAGATTACAAGAAAAAAAAAAACCACAACCAAACCACCACACCAAAATACAGCATGAAACTTCAAAAAACAGTACTTCTGGTAAACACTGCCCAAAGACTAACTCCAGATCATCATCAAAATGATGACTGAAAAAATCACTTTGGTGGGGAAAAAAAATTCAATAACACAAAAGTAAGCAATGATTAGTATGAATGTATAACATTCTCTCTGAAATAATTACAGGAATCAGCAAACCAGGGAATGATGTTTATCAACTGATCTAGATCAACTGATCTAGGTTTCTGTTGTGTATCCAAGAGAGTGTACAGCCCCACTTCCAAAAATAAAGGAAAAGAAAAGGAAAAAAAAAAAAAAAAAAAGAAAAGAAATCATAACTTCAAAGTGCCATGAATAAAAGCATTGTGAAAAGGACTGAAAACTGTCTGGAGGACTGAAGAAAAGGGCAATGAAAAAGCAATGCAACTGGTGAGTTAGATGACAGCCTCAGCAGGCGTCTGTGTTTAGGCATGGTATTGATATCTTTGTCTACGATGGAGAAGACAGTAAACTAAGTGCTCCTGGAAGACAGGAGTAGAAATGAAAATCAATGGGTCTGCAGAGCAGAACTACAACTCATATTTCCCCCCCACCCCAATCCAACCCAGCCGCCTGTGGGTTTTGCTACATTCACAAGCTCCTCAAGACTTTGACAGAGAAGGGAGATGGCAAGTCATTTAACAAACTGCAATGGACATTAACTGTACTGCAACGGACTTCACCCCTTGACACCTCAAAGCAAACATGAAGTAAAAAATATAGAGGGAAACAGATTCATAAAAATTACCTTAGCAGTTGGGATCATAGATTTATGAGCTATGTGTTCTTCCACTGGAAAGCGTTTCTAAATAACAGAATAAAACAAAAGAAGGTGCAAACACTGAAAGGGCGTAGTCAATCCTCTCTGCAATACACCACGTCACTGCTGAAATCTCTACACAACTGGAGCTTTGTTCTGTTCTCCACACATATGAGCATCGAACTCCTGGAATTTCTTCTTCTACAGTAGTATTTTTCCCCCCTTTACTTAAGTGTAAAGTCAGGCCAATGGCACAAATTAATTTGTGCAGTCCCATCATCACAATATGAATTAAGCATTCCCTTACTGTGTTTTCCCTGAAATCACACCATGAACTCTTCTGGGGCAATATACAAACCAGCCTCTGATTCTCAAGAAGATGCAAGACAAAAATTGCTACTTATTTGGGGCATGTAACCCACACACAAAGATTAACTGTAACTGTGCTGAACACACTGTCCTGAAACTGTGTAATTATTGTTTATTTTTCACTTAGATAGGCCACTCTTTTTGCTTTAATGCCCACGAGCAGCAACTGTGTTTGGTTTGGGGACTGATGATTCGTTTCAAGTCTTCTCTGTTCTGGTGGCTGTAAAGTACCAGCTGCCAGACTGTATGAGAAAACTAATCCAGAAATCCTGACCAGTAGGTCAGGTTGAGTAGATTCTCCAGTCAAAACAGAAAAGCCTCTGTGGATCCGCACCTCGCAACTGGCAGGGGCACTGCAAGCTGCTGGAGCGATTTCACGTGAGCGGATGAGTCTGCATGCTGAATCACTCACGGCACGGTCTGTAAAAGCCTCTGCTGTTTCCTTCCTTTTCCCAGGATGGAGCTGAAGAAAATTCACACGGAGCTGAAGCAAGCAGGGTCAGTGTGTTTGGTGCACTCACCTCTGTTGGCACACTGAGCGTGTCTCGAGGTAAATTCCCTGAAGCCACCTAAGTTCAGGCTGGCAGTGCACAGCTTCAGAGTTCAGCTCACACCCCAGGTAACTGTCCCGTTTAACGCAAGAGCAACCATCACTCTCTGACTGTGAAGTATTTATCTTTGTTAACCAATTTTTAAGTAACAAGGTGAAAGCGAAGGATCAGCTGCCTTTTACTCCAGAAAATTTAAAGAAATAGGATTAAAAGTATGTTCTGTGCATCTCCGTGGTGTTTTCTTTTTTAAAACAGAGATTGCATCTAGACTAAAACTACTAAAACCATTCAAGCATTTTGGGGTGTTGAAATCTACCACCTGTGCTATCAAACTCTTAGGGCATTCCCTGACAAAAACCCAGTCTGTGTAACTAGCATTCTTTCTGACCAGTTCCCAGGCACTGCCTGACAGATAGAATGGTCCAGGAACCATTCCTAAAAGGCAGCTCACACACAGACACTCTGTTTTGGACACAAAAACATTTGATTAGCCTCTGTGCTTGGAAACAATACAAATATATCGCTACTGAACTTCATGCATTAATTTCCACAGGAAGTCACCTTTAACTTGAAATTGCTTGCAACTGCTTTTTGGTCTCTTTAATTAATTATTAAATCCTGTTGTAAATTCTCCTGATACTGTTTGGGTTTGGGGGGTGAGGGGATTGGGGTTTTGTTTTCATTTTGCAACCCCATTTCTTTTTTGCTTCTGTTGCAGTTACATGAAAGACCAAAAAAAGCATGCACACAGACTGGCTCTATGAAAAAGGTTTTACACAGTGTTGTCAGAAATACCCAAAGTTATCTTTGCAACATGGGTCCTTTTACAGTAAGTTTACATATTACAACATCAGACAAAAAATGGCCAGGTGCAAATCTTGCAAAACTTTTTTAAAGCACAATTCTCTTCCAAAGAGAGTTGTTATAGGGAAAATATCATTGTGAGATAATATGTCTGCAAGCATGCCTTTAATCCAGATTGCCTACTTCTTCCTGGAGTTTAAGTAAACAAGGAAAAAATAACAAATGTTTTAAATGAAGATGTTGACTCATTTAACATTTTTTCAAAGGAAGCCTTTAAAGAGCAATCATTTTGCAGCCACTTAATACTTATGTTTCTTACTACAACTGTCTCGAATGGACAGATTTCCAATTATTGCAGGAATTACTTCTGTTTGCAAACCCTTCTGCTGAAAAAGAACGCATGGTGTGTAGCCCATACCATCTCATTCCTGGCTGTGAGCGATCTTGAGAAATTTTATACATATACTTACCCTTATACAGATTGGTATGATACATTTTATCTCAAGTTTCAAGTATTACTTTCAGTCATGGGAAGCTCTTCCATGAAAGATAACAGTACTAGAGTATCCATGTTCATTTGTCATCCCTGGGTCCTCCTTAGCTGGGTTTCTCAGTAACTCCCATGAACCGCAACCATGAATAGGACAATTACTATTTACACTTGGCCTACTACTGGCATAATTAACCATGAGCTGCAAAACAGCATCTATCTTAACAGCACACTGAGATGCCTAGATGTGGTTATCAACACAAAACCAACATGTTAAACCCTGAAAAGCGGAGAACAGCAACACTTTTATGAACTGAATGCCAGTAGCTGGAAAGGATACAATCAATTTACAGTGGAGGAGTAAAGGAAGAAAAGAATGCTTGGGGCTTTTTTATTTATTTATTTAAGTTTTATGCCAGAAAGAAAAAAAAATAATAAATTAATTACTGCTGAATTATTATAATTGTGGTTTTACTATCAGATGAATTAAAAAAGAGCGAGAACAAGCTAATCTGATAGGAACAAAAAGGTGATTTGCAACGTCTAGAAAGGGTCTCTGAGAAGGCAAGGCTAAGGAGAAAAATAAGGCTTTACTTAGGCAAAGACAGAACAAAGGAACAGATAATCAGCCTCTGCTGAAGGAAGAAGTATGAGGAGATATTTTCCATATCCAGCAGGGAAATACACAATAGAAGTCGTCTGGTGGCTGCTTGACTTTAACAGGGAAAGGAGAGAAAGATTATCTGGACGATATGAACCTTGCCAGCAGGCTGATATTACCCACACCAGGGAGTGAAGGGGGAGTACAAAAAGAGAGAGGGAGTAACAGGAAGATAAAGAGAGCTGTTTTCAGTATGTTTGATTTAATAAGCAAAAATACCCAGAAGGACAGAGACCTCTGCTGCAGAAAACCAGCACTATATCACAGAAAGAATTACTCTGGTCCTCCCAACCCACCTGGGGTTTTGATGGGTTTTTTTGAGGCAGAAGAGGAATCAGCTTCCATTCCTCCTGTTCTTTAACCTAAGTGTTCAAACCTTGAGTTTTTAATATACCGTCTGTTCCAGGGGACCAGCAACAACCATGCAAGTCAAATCCAGACTCCCTATTTCACCTTCCCATAGAAAAGGCACTAAGCTCTTCTGTTACAGGTAATTTCAGGATCATTGATATACATTATTAAATCATTCTGGACCTATACAGAAAATTCAATCTAGGCAAATATGATGAAAAAGTGAAAATACAGTACTTCCTCAACAAAGATTCATTTTGACTCTAATCTTAGGCCAATCAATTCTGTCAAATGATCCCTTCCCAGCTGCCTCTTATATTTGATCTGTATCAGTGCACTGAAGATACCTAGACAGATGACAGCAAGAAGACAAAGCCTCATAAGGTGCCAAAAGCCCTTTCAAGAAGAGTACATGAAGTTCCTGCAAGCAGAAAGCACCCTGTACCTCACAGGGGCCACTCTTCACCTCACAGGATCAAACTGATCATTTGCAATTTGGAGATCTAAACTATGCTGCATTGTATTATTGAATTTCCCGTTGTCTTTTTATCAAACAGCTCCACCTCTACCGTTCAGCCAGTGTCCAAACATGTATGACAATAAAGAATGTGAATACATTTATTCACAGCTGTAAGAAAAATCAAAGATGGGTAAAAGTGAAAATATAATTTAAATCAGTAACTATACTTGTAGCTTGCCACTGTTAACTAGCAAACTTTGTCTAAGGATACTTGCATTTTTTGTATTTCTTTCCTCCACACTGCAGCACCAGGCCTCACAAATACATTAAAATACTGACCATCTACACTGTTTGATTTTACTGAAATACAGGTTGACCTTCAACGCTGCATTGGGCAAATCCTTAAGCACACATCTAAGTTCCACCACCACAGTTTACTAGCAATCAAAACATGAATAACAACACCAATAGCAATACACAGAAAATACACAGCTAAACTAAAAGGGAAGATCATAATCTTTAAGATCAGGAATTTTCAGAGTTTGTTCACTATCAGACATGGACTGCGGAAAAAAACTAATTCAACATCATTAATAGCCTTTATCCAACACAAAAGCAGCTCAGCTGCAGTTTAGTATATGTCTTGTGCAAACCAGCTTTGTAAGTATTTCAATTTTAGAAAAACAAGAAAGAACAACAGAGTTTATGAATTGGTAGCATCACGTAAGTATTACACATATCTATGTGCCTTTCACCTAGCAGAGATACAGAAACCAATGTGAAGCAAACGCTGAACTTCACAAACACTCAGCAAAACCCATCAAGACAATTAATTTCTTAATTTGTAATGAGAACTCCCAACACCTTAGTAACTTTACAGTAGCACCTTCTAATCCTTGTTACCTTTTCAGCCCTGGAAGGAGCTAAGGGCACATCCATAAGCACTATTAGAAAGAAAACACATGACTGCAAACTTAACCAAAGACACAAAATGACAACAAAGGTACCTTTAACCCACAGGCTTGGCTTAATTTGAGAGGCTTCCCATTCGCAACCCTCATCAAGAGTACCAGTTGTAACTGTACTATTAAAGTCTCAAGCATGAAGTTAGGAATACAAGCCCTAGTGTGCAGTTTCTAAAATGTGTCAACATAACACAGCACAGAACCCATCCTAGCTTGCATCCCCTTCCTTTTCTTGTCTGACTACCTGGATCCATTCATTACAGCATCATCCCAGCAGCACAAGGCGCTTGCTGGTTACAGTTCTGACATCGCTTAGAGGATAAATATAAATTCACTAAATCTCCTGCCTGCTGTCTACATAATCCCTTAACCTTTCCCTTTCCACAACTATGGCTCTCTGCCACCTTCTCATCTCTAGCCTCTCTGCTCTTTTCATTCTCAAGCTGCCTTCCCTTCCCACTTATTTTTCCAAATCACTGACATTCCGCATATCTTCACAGTGAGATACGTGGTCACTACTCTTACCTCCAGCCTGCCTTGGCATGTTGTTTTGGTTTTTACACTTTATGAGAGATAGGAATTTTAAAGAGAGTTCTTTGGTTAGCAGATTTCTATTAAATTTAGCATCTGCTTGCAAGTCGCAGACAAAGCAGAAAATATTAAGGAAGAAGGTGGGTTTCCACTCATCAATGTGCTACAAAAAGAACTAGACAGGACAGTGTGTGTCACATTTGGGGGGGAGGGGTGGGGTGGTGGGCAGTCAAGCTAGGAAATTATTAGCTAAACTGCAGGCAGCAATATTCAAACTGTACAGAAGCCACTCCTAAATTAAGATTAAAAAGACACAAGGCCATCTTACCCTATTGGACCAGCAGCAGCAGAACCAACTGAGCCTTCTCAGACTTTGTCATCCTCATTCTTACTTACGCGAAAAAGGTAAAATATCTAAGAACAGAACATGAGTAAACTAAAACTTTGCCCTGCTTCCTTTCTTCCTGATTTCTAAACCAGGTTTTAAAAATTATGTGTTCTCCTTTCTCAAAAGATGGACACACAGAAATTCAAGCTTGTGCTTTAAACGACAATCAAATAATCATTTAGACACATTAAAAAAATCAGTACTGTAGCCAGGTGATATTTTTGGGGGCATCCAGACAGATTTTTGTTTGGAAAGCTCATACGAAGCAAAACCTGTGTCATTACAAAGGCCCCATTACTACACAGTTTTACACATAGGCTGAGGCACAAGGAGATCCAGTCATACAGTACTTCCACATTTAAACAAGCAGGCAGCAAAGTCCACTACCACTTTCAATAATAAGCTCCAGCTGGGAGAAAAGCCTTATTCATGTCAACCTTAACTCCAGTTTTGCACAGCTGGATCTGAGCAGCTGAAGGAGTAAAATAAAACTTCTATTCATTTAAAAATTAAGTAATGTACTAAAAGTGGCATTTTTCTAGAGTGAGCTTATAATTTTATATTAACCTCATATAGATAAATAAATCCAGAGCTATAATAGTAGCTAATAGACATTCATATTTTGAAAAAATTAAAAGCAGTAGTAGCAGTAGTCACTTCAATTAAATGAGGTATACTGGGCCCTTGCCTTATTTAAAACATGCCAGTGGCACCACTGAACCCAAGGTACACTTACATATTTAATAACAAACAGTTTACCATAACAGGACCTTGAAAGTTAACTTTACTCACAACTTAAGCACAAGTAATCTTACAGAATAAGACAGGTCAAAAAATTTTTTTTTCCTTCCTATTTAAGAAGTTGTGCTGGTTTTGGCTGGGATAGAGATAATTTTCTTCATAGTGACTAGTATGGGGCTATGTTTCGGATTTGAAAACAGTGTTGATAAACCAGGGATGTTTTCATCATCAGTAAGCAGGGCTTACCCAGAGCCAGGGTCTTTTCTGCTCCTCTTCCCACCCCACCAAGCAGGCTGGGGGGGGGCACTAGCAGTTGGGAGGGGACACAGCTAGGACAGCTGGCCCCAGCTGAGCAAAGGGAATGGTATGGAATATCATATGACACGTGCTCATATGTGTCTCCTGGGGGGAAAGAAAGCTGGGGAAAGAAAAAGGAAGGGGGAGGACGTTTGGAGTGACGGTGTATGCCTTCCCAAGTAACTTACATGTGATGGAGCCCAGCTTTCCTGGGTACGGCTGAGCACCTCCCTGCCCATGGGAAGTGGTGAATGAATTCCTTGTTTTGCTTTGCTTGCATATGCGGCTTTTGCTTCACCTACTAAACTGTCTTTATCTCAACCCATGAGTTTTCTCACTTTCACTCTTTGAATTCTCTCCCCATCCCACCGAGGGGAGGGAGGGAGGGAGGGATCGGCTGCCTGGGGCTTCCTGACAAAGTGGGGTTAAATCACAAGCAATGTTTAGGCTATTGTTACTAAAAGGTTAATTAGATGCGTGAAGTTACTGCATGAAGCCTGCAAAAATGGGAGTAAAGTGATCCTTATGTCAATGACTCAGAAAGTATCACACTAGCACCCTCAGAAAGGAGGTCTTCCTGCTGCTCCAGACACATTTCCGATAGTTCCAACTGCCCTCTTTCAAGCCTTGGTTCTGTGCTTTATCAGGCAGGCTGCACAAACAGGGCATCTCTCTCTCTTGCACATGGGAACAGACCGTGGCCACTGGCCCTTCAGGCTGTTTTTCATAACCTCTCTGTTTTAGCTGTGCCACTACAACTCACTCTACTGCTGCTGTAAGAGTGCCCGACATACAGGTCCCAGAGAGGCTTCACAAACAAAAATCATGGGAAACTAAATGTCACCACAAGTTAAGTACCCCTTGGGCCTCAGCCCCTTCCTATGTCTGTCACCACTTAGCTAATTTAGAGTCACAAAGTCTCTCAGATGAAGAGGACGACACACTGAATCCCGACCTTTGAGCTGCAAACCTAGCCTTGAGCAACTTGGTGACCTACATGGCAGCTGCACAGCTCAATAACTAGTTGGCTGGAGTCTGTAACGCATGATTCATCTCTGATTCTCCCTACACCACCCCATATGCTGTTACTAGCTTGCTTGCTATAAAATGGAATTTCCAAAAGCAGGCTCTGCTAGCCTGTTGGTTTGCTGAAACATGGTTTTGAAAGAACTTTAATAATAAAAAGAAAAATGTATTTTATTTTCCTACCTAACACTATGAAATTTACACAGAGAGGAAAAAACTACACATACTTATGCAACACCTGAATACATCTGCACCTGCTTACTTTTCTAACACCAGCTCCCAATGTTTTAGCTGAGCAACACATGACTTTGGTTGCACATTTTGTAGGGCCAAAGATCTACACTATCTGCAAAGATTTTAGTTAGCAGACATCTCTGCACTCTAGTGGTACCGCAGCCCTCTGATACTAGCCCACATGTGCAAGCCAACTGCTGGAAAGATATACTTGAAAAAGTAGGGTTTGGCAAAACCTAGTGTGCTAAAATTCAGCAGATCCTCAGCTACATACATCACCATCCAGACTAGCTGCGTATCTCCCCGCCTTTCCCCCTGAAAATACACAGCTAGAATTTCTGTTGTCACCATTCCTTACTGCATCCTGTGTCCTTAAGAGACTCTGTTGGCATTTCTCAGTGTTGTAGAATTAGGCCTTCTTATCCTCTTAATGACCAAAACACAGCTGTCCAATATGCTCCAGCTGGTGCAGCCCTGGCATCTCTGCTGTCAACCCAGCAGCACATCATCTGGGCTGTCTTGACCCGCTGAATATGCATCGATATGCATATACACAACTAACTCCCAACTTTTATTTTTTTCCATTAAGAAATGAAATGGTAGCACTCTGAAAACTCCTAGCAAGTCTTGTCCACATTATGAAGTTCAAATACAGATCTGATCAAGACACTAAAGGAAAGAAGTTGAGTGGTTTGGGGTTTATTAGTCTAGTGTCTTAATAGCTACACACACACAAGAGGATAAATAAATTATACAGCTAAATTATATCTCCTCTGTATATACAGTGCTAGATAAGGGGTAGCTGTCTATAGAGAGGACGAAGCAGCTAGAAGCATGAGGCACAGGAAAGAGGGAAAGGTAACTCAGAACAATAACATGTTACCATTAATTGCATGTTTCTGCTGAAGTGACCAAGAGTGAAGTAGTTCCTCATACTAAGATCTGCATTTACATTTTTAGAATTTCAGTACCCAAAAATCCTAGGGGGAAAAAAAAAACCAAACACAGGAGCCATTCCCACCTTTTAGATATTTTTGGTCAGTGTGCAGACTCAGGAAAACAAGTTCTAGATGAGTTTATAATAGAATTCAATTTTCAGGATTACCCTTAGAACTGTAACAGTTAAAACACTGTGAACTTTGGCGTAAAACACTTTTCCCCTGCATGCATTAAATGCGCAATGAGCCACAAGGATGCAATATGATTCAACTGGTTCTGAGCTAATTACCTCACCCTGTACAACGCAACACCTAAAGTAACGACTTTTTTTTCTACCCTTTGGGCATCAAAGGACATACTCTTAACAAGTGTAAATCTGTTGAGTACTACAAACCTACAGAGTTGTAATGACACCACCTTAGATTTTGACTTTGAATTCATCGTTGTTTAAAGAGACTCATTTTTAAAGATGCCACATTAAAAGCTTTCATTAAGCTCTGATAAAAGATTCTGAAGGCCATTCTGCTTCTTACCCATTAAAGCCATGACCTCATAACCACGCTACTCATTAACAAGAGCACTACAATGGTACAGGTACAAGATGTTTCAGCAATTTCCTGTTACTTCCAGGCTACATGCTGTTTGAGTGTTAAGTAGTACACGAGTATGAACTGGGAGAGGAGTGCTGGAGCGCAGCCCTGCAGGGAGGGATCTGGGGGTGCTGGCTGACACAGGCTCAGTGTGGGTCAGCAGCGTGCCCTGGCCGGCAGGAGGGCAAACCGCGTCCTGGGGGGCATCAAACACAGCATGACCAGCCGGTCAGAAGCGGGGATTGTCCCGCTGTACTTGGCCTTGGTGCGGCCTCACCTCGAGCACAGTGTGCAGTTCTGGGCCCCACAGTTTCAGAAGGGTGTTAAGGTCCTGGAATGTGTCCAGAGGAGGGCAACGGAGCCGGTGGAAGGGCTGGAAGACATGTCCTGTGAGGAGCGGCGGGGGACTCTGGGTTTGTCTGGCTTGGAGAGAAGGAGGCTGAGGGGTGACCTCATTGCTCCCCACAGCTTCCTGAGGAGGGGACGGGGAGAGGGAGGTGCTGAGCTCTTCTCCCCGGGATCCAGTGACAGGACGTGTGGGAATGGTTCAAAGCTGTGCCAGGGGAGGTTCTGACTTGACAGTAGGAAACATTTCTTTACTGAGGGGGTGGTCAAACACTGGAACAGGCTGCCGAGAGTAGTTGATGCCCCATGCTGGTCAGTACCTTAAAAAAAGGCATTTGGACAATGGCCTCCATAATATTCTTTCGCTTTTGGTCAGCCCTGATGTGGTTAGGCGGTCAGACTAGATGATCATCACAGGTCCCTTCCGACTGGAACTATTCTATTCTGTTCTACTATTAAATGGCTCCGTTGCAACTAATGAAAACCAGAATTTGGTGCAAGCAAAAATGTAGCTTGCATCTCATGGCACTTGATTTTTTCAGCCATAGTTGCCCTTCATACAAGACCACCAACCTGATTTCAAGCTGTGGGTATTTCCTACTACCAGCAAGACAGAAAGATCAACTGGACATGACAAACAACATCCCAAAAGACCACTCACATCTTCCAATCTGGATGCCAAGTTAATCTCAGTAATGACTGCAATGGAAATTTCAGAGTAACTTAGTTTCTAACGCTTGCAGTTTAAGAATCTGTAAGACGTCCATAACACACCAGAGCACAGGTCTCGTTAGGACACCTACAACACCCCTCTGCTTTCACACGCTACAAGCACTGCTGCTCCAACAGAAATGCACAGCCTCCTTACTCTTCACCCATTACCCTTATTACCTGGAGGAATAAAAAGGGACCAAGTAATCAGGGAGAAGGGCTGCTGCAAAGTTGCCTTCTTTCCAACTGCACAAGTACCAGCACTCATGGAAAACCCTTCCGCAAGTTATCCTTTGCCGTAAATGCAGGGGCAGCGGGAGCAGGACCCTGAGCTCTGCCCGCTACCCCGGTGCCAGCGCTGCCCGCCACCGCACGCCGCGGGCCTGGCTGCCCAGGCGGGGGTCCCCCGCCGGCCCGGCTGCAAGCAGTGCCCACCGGGGCGCTCCGACAGCGCGCCGCGGGACGGGCAAGGCGCCGCCGGGTCCCCTCCCCGCCCGGGGCGCCGCAGCCCGGCGGGCTCCTGCTGCCCGCGGGGACGCCGTGCCTGGGGTACCGGAGCGCGGCGGACCCCAGCGGCGGCCGGGCGGGCTCCGCGCCGCGCCGTGCAACGCCGTGGCGTAGCGGCGGGAGGCGGCGGCGAAGACCCGGCTGCCCGCGCCGGAGCTGCTCCGCGGAGCTCCGCGCAGGGGGAACGGGGCGTGCGGGCAGCTCCTGCCGCGGCCGCGCCGAGCCGAGCCGCCGCTCGGGCCCTAAGACGGGCTCCGCGCCGGGGAGCCGCCGCCCGCGCCCCGGCCCGGCTCTGCGCCCCCGGGCCGGGGTGCCGCCGCCCGCCGAGCCGAGCCGCGCCGCCGCCGCCCCTCTCCCCGCCGGCACCTGGATGTGGCAGGAGATCTCGGAGTCGTCCAGCAGCCGCACGGTGCATTTCATCTCCGCGCTCAGCGACCTGATGCTGGAGCTCCGGAACCGGATCATGCCTGCAGCCCGCCCGCCGCCGCCCCGCAGGCAGCCGCAGGGGGCCAGCCTGCAGCGGCGCCCGGCCGAGCACGGCACGGCGCGGCACGGCGGCGGCGCCGCCCCTCAGCCCCGCGGCGCCCCGCCGCCGCCCGCCATCCGCCCGCCCGCCGCGGCTGGGGCCGCCGCTGCGTCAAACTGAGCTCCGCTCGCCGGCTTCAGCATCCTCCTGCGCCCGCCCCCGGCACGGCACGGCACGGCACGGCGCGGCGCGGTGCGGCACGGCACGGCCCGCGGGGGCACCGCTGTGCCCTCACCTGCACCCCGCGCTCCCCCGCCCCACCGGCGCTGGCGAGACGCCCCGCGGGGCGCCGCGCCGCCGGGCTGGGGAAAGGGAAATGGCCCGCGCGTGTGTTTGCCCTCCCCGGCACCGGCCTGTGCTTCGCCTGGCTTGGAGCGCACCTGAGCGACCGGCACTCGCGGGGAGTGCCCGGTGCCCTGCAGAGCCGGGAGTGAAGTCCCCATGCCGCCTGCCCGACCGTAGCGTGGGTCTCCGGGGTACCCCAACACAGGCTGACACAGGAGGAGGACCAGAGAACCCTGTGAAAAACATGTAGTTTAATATATGTATAGTTTTATATACATATAGTTTTATATATATATAACAAAATTGACCAAAGAAGGTGGCTGCACTGTAAGGAAAGGGAAGAAATCACAATGCAACTTCTTCTAAGAGTGCAGGTGTTGGAAACTTGTTTCCTCGGGGAAAAGAATGGTTGTTGAGGGAGGAGCAGTTTCATCCCATTTGCTGTGCAAGTGGGAAAGAAAATACAGCATCCCGTGCCTTCAGCGTTACGTTCTCCACCACAAAAGACTACACACATTTGTGCAAAACCTTGCAGGAAGCAAGCACTGAAGTTGACCAGCCTTGAAACAGGGATCAGCACTGTGGCGAAAAAGGAGCACCCCCTTTTTCTGTGCGAAATGAAAAACAGCCAGTGCAAAAGGGGATGTGTCCAGAAGTGTCTGCAAAGAGAAAAAGAGTACTGACAGCCACACACAAGGTGTATTTCAGTCATTTTGCCTAGTTGTCCATGATCGCTTGTAAACTTCCATATTTTGAAAATAGTTCCATGTGAGTGGAAAATGTCAAAGCGAATCAACCTCTAAAACCCCTTTTTTACAGATCTATATACCTAAGCCTTAGACGGGTTTGTTGTAATGTCTACAACTGTGTGTTTGGTATTTTCATATTACACTAATATCCCAGAGGGTCTGTTTGCGTATTTTGGAGCTAGCATTAATGCATCAGGAAATACTGAGAAACATGGCCGTAACAAAATTCTGCTATAAGCACAGCCCTCAATACATACATTTAACAGCTTTAAACCAAGATATTATGTCCTTTTGAAAGGCCAATAGGAAAGCCTAAGTGCTGCTACTGCTGTAAATTTCTTCCTTTGGCATTCTGCTGGACTGCTAACAGCAGGAAATACAACCACAAACAAAAGAGAAGTACATAACGCTCACTGCTGCCAGCTAATACATACGCAAAGCCCTTTAACGTGGAACATAAAAGAAAAATGGTAAGTATATGCTTCTTGTAAATAAGAAATGCTTTCAATTGCACAGTGAAGAGTGAAGCAAATCGGTGAGTATTTAAAACAGATTATTCACCTCAATAGCCACAGTGAGCCCACAAAATATGGAAGAAGGACCTTATCAGCTGAGACACCTGTTGCGGGCACCCACTTGTGAGTAATAAAGTAACACTTTTTGTCCTGCAGTCCTGCAGCGTGGGAACGCAGCAGATGCAGGATTTCAGCTTATGTGTGCATTGAGTGTCAGGCGACACAGATTTTCCTGTTTACAATAGAGAAGGAATCGTTTCTTTCTAAGCCAGGTATTTTACCTTTCCCTTCAGTCTCCGCAGCATCTCCATCTTTCACAGTCTTTCTCCATCCAAAAGGGGAACCAGAAGAGGGAGCTGAGACAATGATGAAGCTTTAGGGAGCAGGTCAAAGTCTACCACTGTCAGAGGGTTTTTCTTTTTACTGTCAAAACCACGTGGAGAGGGGCGAGCTTCCCAGGGGTTCTAAGTTACAGACACAGTGATGACAGCAGCATGAAATTCATATCTCCAAACTGACTTACACAGCAAGTGTGGACTGGTGTGTACCAACAGCAGCACAGCTGCAGCTGCACAAAGCTCAGCATAACTTTTCTTGCCTGCTTTAAAGACAGATCATTCATGTCCTTTTGACACTTTATTTGCTTGTGATGCCCCATACCATGTAGACTTGAGGAGCCCGAGAACTTGTGAGACATGTAACAGATTTCTATGTTTCATTTACCACAGAAATACAGTCACTATTAGCACTGAATACAGTAGCCAACCAGCAGGATGTCACCAAAGAAATAAAACCATCACAACGAAATACTCCACACATATGGAAAAAAAACAGGCAATGAAAGGAAACACTGCCCAGTTGGAGCTGCAGGATGTAAATCCATCAGATGGATTTTGCATCAGATACCAGGACTGCCATTCCTCCCTTACTCATGAAGCTTTAAAGGCCTTTTTATTATTTCCCCCCTACAAATAGAAGGCTTTTAAATGTCTCATATTATTACAAGTTACAAAGAAAACCCACAAACATATTTCAGCAGCCACCCCTTTTTCTGCCATATCTTGGAGACCAAACAGTCCTTACACTGCTAGTGTTTGGAAAGGTCACCTGAAAAGTCAGGTACTTCAGAAACAAGCATTAAATAGTATGGCCAAGATTAGAAAACACAAAGCAACACAAAGATAAATTCAATTCAGTTAACAGTAAAGCTGAGCTGATGGAGTATAAAAAAAATAAAAATACAATGCTTGTACATCTACCCACTTCTGAGTCAGTGGAAGGTTATTGGCTACTGCTATTGCTGCCAAGACCACGGCATGTTACAGAGAGGTCTATCCAAACTCTCACTTGGCTTCACACTGAAGAGCATGGAAGATCTGATGGGAGATACTCAATACCAGGTAATTACGGCTGCAAGAACAAATGCTGGTGGGTAAGCACATGCTTGAAATGCATTTGAGGTTCATCAGTCTCAGGACTGTCACTCAAAGCAATAGCCACAGTCCCATTCTTTGTTCACCTAAACGGTCACTGAATGAATTTGCTTTGGCCTGAGAACATTCAAATGGAGTAAGGGACAGCAGCCTATACTCCCTATTTACCTAGGAATTGCTGCCAAATATGAAGTTAGATTCAGGGATAGCAGAGAGCACTGATGAGCTTCAGTACTTTGAGTTCTGGATGATTCTCTATGGAGCCATGTTACAGAACACAATAATTAAGGGTTTTCCTTCAGTGACTGATCATCACAGCAAATTTAGCTTTTTAAGTTAGTGTTTATAATTTAAACTTGTGTGTGTGTGTGTGTATAAAAAATGTCCAATACTCAAAGACTAACCCATAAATGCAACTGCTGCAGCTGTAAACACATCTGCCTTGGGTCAGACCTCGGGTGCCAGCATGGGTAGAGCCGCTACACACTTCACTGCCCCCCACAGGGGTGCCCTGCTCAAAACACTCAGCTTCTTCCACTCTACCCACACTTACCCATCACCTCGGGCTTGGGCCCTTTGCGAGGTTCTCACCGCCAAGCCATACAGCATGTACAGCAATTAGCTGCGACTCATAGATCATGGTGCCACAAGCAAACAACAGTGACTTCATTAGAATTAAATGAAGTCTAGGACAGTTCAGATTTTACCCACTTCCCTCCCACAATAGGATTAGGAACCCCAGCTTTACAATCTTTCAGCTGAAGACAGATGATCTGGACATCAGGCTTCTCCAGAACATATCCTAAAGAGTGGAGGGTGGAGGACTGAGCTAGCAATGAACCAATACTCCAGGGAGCAGTTTACTATAGTCAGGGAAGCGTGAGTTTTGCTCTCAGAGTTGTAAGGTCCACAGGAAAGTTAGCTTCCTAGGTGTCCTAGAGGTCCTGTTACAGAGAAGTAGGTTTGGGTGACTTCTGAAGGACCCATTGTTCATACCAAGGTCCAAAATTTTTGTGCATATACTTTGTTATCTTCAATAGAATTGCCTTTGAGCCACACACTGTGTTTGTGTAATACTGGAAGTATTTTATTTCCAGTGCTGGAAGTATATATTTCCAGTAAAATTCTGGAAGCCAAGCCTGAAGTAGTAATGAGCCAACTGAATAGATCTAGGCATACTAGACAGCACTCAAAATACGGAAACAAACAAGCTCATCAAATGTTATATATACAGATATATAAATGTTATATATACATACCTACGGGATGCTTTTGTTCAACTCTTAAGTAAGTATTTGACAGGCAAAAAAATCAATTTCACTTCATAGCAAAAAACAATTGTAAAGAAAAAGAGGGGGGTTGCATGTTGAAATAAAAGGTCTCTGGCATCTGAATATTGCACCAGTAATTTGAAAACTGTATATAAAATATTAATGCATATTTCTATAATGCTTATAACTATAATAACAAACCCTAAGAGTATTTAAAGATACATAAATTACAAAGAAAAATATTTAAATAGCAAAAGTTCTACTGATTTCAATGAGGGCAGAGTTGAGTCACAAGCTGAAACTATAATTCACATAGGGTTTCTACTTTCTTTTACCTTATTACAAAAATATCACAAAACCATCAAGTACGCATTGCATGAATGAGAGGGCAACAAGATCTGTAAAACAGGACATTATTTGACAGCAGTACCAAAGTACTTGGGGTTTTCATGTTTGTACTTCAAAAGGAATTTCTATTGTGAGGCAAACATGCTCTCACTCCAAAGCCACTAAAAAATACGGAGCTATCAGTGACATATTCAGCCACAATTACCCCAGCAAAAAGACATAGAGTCCTATTGAAATCTGTAGGGATGTCTCACAGCTTGCATGACACCGGTGGTCCTGCTGGCCTCCAAATTCCTTGTGTGTAGTTACGAGCGCAGCCACAACCATGGCTCACAGTCGGAAGGGTGCATTGTCTTTTACTGCTGAAGTTCAGAAATCTCTGCAAAAATTCAGAAGTATAGGAAGAACATTACAGTACTCCCTTCCAGCAGAGAATCATGGGTTGAATACAAACTTCTTAGCAAACTTCCTGCACGTCACCCGGAAGCTCAAGTATCAATCAACATTTATCTGAGTTAAACTGTATTGCACAATACTATTCTTGAATGTTGCTTACTCAAGAAAATGTTACATTGATTTTAATCCACAGAAGACAACTATCATGAAGGCAAATGTCAGCTCCCAGCATTTGATTCAGAGGGTACAAAGTCAGTGAGACAATTGTCATGGTTCACTGGGTCCTGGGACTTGCCAGGGTGTTTACCCATAGGGATTGAAATGTTTCTTTGGTAGACTCTTCTCTTTTCAGGGAACGTATAGCCAGTTCTGTTTTTCTAATGCTGTAGTCAGGAAAGCAAGCAGCGTACTCTCTCAGAGTTTCCCATGCTGCCTCTCCAAGGAGTTCCTCTCCTCTGAGGACCATGTTTGTTCCCAAATACTTCTTTCATTGCTGGTTCTCTCTCATTGCTTTCACACAATCCATGCAGTAAGCTTCTGGGCTTGTTAACAGTCCCAGAGAAACCCTGCAGCTTACACCGCTGAAAGACTAACAAGTTTTGCATGTGACACAACTGGTGGTTTCAGATGTTTACAGTTAATTCAGTACCTACAGGAACCTGATTGTCTCTTGAGTAATGCAGGGTGGCTGCCATATCCATGTATCTCCACAGTCTATGACAAGTTAAAAGAACATTCCCACACCAGTGGCTTAGTAGTCTGAATAAAGACCCTCAGCATCTCCTGATCAAGCTGAAAATCAGAGTTCTGCTCTTCTGACTGTATTTGCACATAGACAAGGGATATAGCAACGCATATCTGCCCATCAAAAAAGTTTATTTTTAAAGTAGATAGAGATATATTTGCAGACAGTTTGGGCAGGTGGAGAAAAGAGGTATTGCCTACCTATAGCCTGAACAGCTCCTTTTTTTTAACAGTATTTGTTTAAATAAATGTTTAGCAAGGCTCCAGTCCAAAACACAGTCTAATGTTACACCAAATAGTCACATCTTTTCAGCTTTATCATTGCAGGGATGATAAAAACAAGAGTAAAAGTTGATCATTACTGTAACACTAATACTAATAATAAAATATACAAAAACTACATTAGCATTGGTTACCGGGTGGCCAGACCAGCAGACTTTGCAGAGCCAGGTTTTGAAAAGCTCTCAGCATCCCAAAAGCCTTGCTCAATGAGTGGAGAGAAATAATCCCCATCACGCAACAATTTGGTGTTTTTTTATACTGTTCTTGCTACCAGAGAGACTTTGGATGCTGATGGGCAAAATTTGCTTGCAGTAACATCCTGTTTCCATGGCTGCTGCACATGCACTTTGAAACAGCTGAAAGTGCTTAGACCAGTTTTGGCTGGTTTTATAATTCCTTTTCTCCTTTTGAGGTTATTCTGATTTTTAATACTCCCATCATGCAACTTGGAATTTTACAACCTTTGTCTATACTGGTAGTTGTCTAACTTCTGATGTGTTTAAAGCACTTTTCCAACTAGGAATGATCCTCAAAGTTGGAGACTGTATGAGGAACTGGACATTACACCATGTCTAATTCGCATAAATCAAGGTGAAGTCCAGCAAATAAAACTCCTGCTTTGCATATGCAGTATGTCAGGTTCCTAGTACATTTTGTGAACAAATTAAGAAGTACAGGAAAAACCTGTATCATATACAACAGGTATTTCAAGTTTGTTAATCTTGCCCCCATCTAATCTCTATCCAGAGTATGTTATTACAGTAATTAGCACCGTGATTTTTGAATAATAATATGCAACAGTATTCAGTTTCTGATATAACTGTCTTTATAGCTTCTGATTTTTGTCATTAATTACTTTGCAAATTACTGTAAGGACTATTGCTTTTTATTGATCTGCTCTTTTAGTTATGTAAAAGCTAATAAGGACAGGATTTAAAGTTGCAATTACCTTTGTTGCTAAACTTCTTTGCACATGAGTGGCTTTCTTATGTAAGAGCTAAGTACACTTGTAGGTGATTGCAGAATGAAGGCTTGGCTATCCAGAGGAGAGATATGGACTAACCGAAAGCAACAAACATCAGAGATACTAAGAAAGCACACTTCAAAAGCAAGCATTTGATAACTGTTCCGTAATTGTAACCTTACAACTTGTAGGAGCTGCACTTTAAGATACCTGTATTTTCTCCTCGCCACTTCCCAAAGCCAGCAGCAGCTGGCTACATCTCAGTAACGCTTTCAGTGCTTTCAAAACTGGTAGTCCTCCATCAGCGTGGCTGTCGTAAGTACTGTTGAACTACAGCATTCCTAAGTTTTACTCCCTGGGTGTGAGGAGACAAATACAAGATAAGATGATAAAATAACAGATCTGTTGCAAAACCTGTACTTCCAACGGAGACCAGAAGCTTTCAAAGTGACAGATGTAATCCTGCAGCAGCTACTTTTAGTCTCACTTAGGCTGGAATTGAAACAGTACAGCTCTCCTGAAGTTCTCTTTAGCTATGCCCCATTTCTTTTTGAAGAGACTGAAAAAAGAAAATTGCCTCCCGGTGACCCTGTGGTCTTCTTTATTTCCAGCCTGCCCCTGCAGCAGAGCTGGAATTACTCCAGACTGCACATGACTGTGGGCTGCGAGCAGCGGCTGCGCAAGCCGCCAGCACCACACGTGCCAGCAGCCTCCCACTGCCGGGCAGAAGGACCCCTGTATCATCCTGTCTCTGTTCTGAGCACCAGACACAGCCCCTTGGCTTTCACAGTCACTTCTGAATCACAGTGCTGCAGCTCCAGTTGTTTCTCTGGACTGAAACCGCTGTAGTTCTTTTTTTTTTTTTTACACTCTTGAGATGGCAGATAAATAAAATATTATTTTATGACCTCAAGGTTCAAACAGATTTTGATTTGTTGAGCCCTTCGAGGAGTCTTTATGCTAGTGCATTAATTTCTGTTATGGCACGTAGAGAAATTTTTATTTGGGAAAACAGACTTTGACTTCTTATACACAATTAAATTTTGTAAGATTCTTGTGCAAACCTGGAGATGGTATCAAAAGATTTACTCTGGATTACACTGATAAAGTATAGCCCATAAAATGAAAATGTTTTCAAAACAACCATGTAAAAAGGCAACTAATATTCCACTGGTTATCTACATTAATTTTCTTGAAAGTGAGTCACCTAGCCATTGCATAAGCATATTATTGTATTTCTTTTTTTGTTATTCCTAGAAAAATAACAATGAATTAAAAATAGCTCCTAAATAGTATTTAGGATTACATGTATTTAACTTTCAGATCAATGTTTTCTTAGGCTTCTCGATATAGAAATTAGTGAGCTAGGTCATGTATAGGTTATAATACTGTATGAAGTATTGCATTCTTCTTCTTACCTATAGCTACTTTCAGTTAATTTTGCCATTCCTTCAGCTTTGAAGTTGTCCTGGTTTCAGCTGGGACAGAGTTAATTTTCTTCCTAGTATCTGGTACAGTGCTGTGGTTTGGATTTATTCTAAGCTTGACAACATGCTGATGTTTCAGTTGCTGCTAAGTAGCGTTTACTCTGTATCAAGGGCTTTCCAGTTTCCATGCTCTGCCAGTGAGCAGGTGCTCAAGAAGCCAGGAGGAAGCACAGCCGGGACAGCTGAACTGAACTAGCCAAAGGGATATTCCATACCACAGAACATCATGCCCAGTATAGAAACTAGAGGCAGTTGGCTGGGGACCGCCAAACACTGCTCAGGGACTGGCTGGGCACTGGTCATCGGGTGGTCAGCAACTATATATCACTTAGTTTCTCTTGGGGTTTATTCCTCTGTCTATTTTTGTTACCTCTCTTTTCATTGCCTTTTTTTTATAAAATAAAACCACACTTTATTTCAGTTATTGAACTGTTCTTATGTCAACCCATGGGTTTTACCTTTTTCACATTCTCGTCCCCATCCTGCTGGGGCAGAGTGGAGTAAGTGAGCAGCTGTGTGGTACTTAGTTGACAGCTGGGGTTAAACCATGACAGTAATCGAGCTGAGAACGTACTTATGTCGCTTAGAAGCAACAAGATCAAGTTACTCCCATTCCCTCTTAACTGGGTCTTTTGTACTGCAAACTGGAAAAATAAGAAAAGCTACTTACAACTCTAATTTTTTATTTCATGAACATCACACCCTAAAGCTCTGCACTTCAGTATGAACAAATGGGATGAGGTAGCATGTACAAATACTTAATGTGATTCTTAAAACCTAAACCAGCTTTGGTTTGATTTACTGATCCCAAATGCCTGAACGCTTGACAGATTCATCAAACTGACCATTTTTTTCCCAGTACTGGGAAATCCTTTTGGTTGCAGAAAGCCAGTTTGTACTAACTTCTCCCCCGTCCCCAAAATATGAAAAGGAAAGGATTTCAGACAGTGTATTGACTGACTTTGCATTGCATAGGACAAATTCTGAAAACTGTTGGTATGATTTTGATTAACACAGCCATAATTTGAAGCTGATTTACTTCATAATGAGGACTAACTGTGACAGGACACTGCAGTATAGGCTATTTATTTCCAGTATAGGCTATTTATTTCAGCAACTCTCCTCACAATGAACACATCTTATTAACACTCTCTAGATTGTATTTACTGTCAATACATATCCAGGATTTAATTTGAACCCCTGAAGGTCTACATAAATCTGGGGTTTAGTTGCTTGAAAGACAGTCTTTCTGCCCTTAAGATTTAGGAAGTTGAGAACACCCAACTTATGTGAGCCCTCACTTTTATAAGGAACAGATGTCCATGATGCTGCATGTTGCTGGCAAGGTTTAAGAGGTCTGTGCACTCTTATAGTAGTTCACCATTATGCCGGGGCAAGTTTCAATCATGAATTAGAACAGGAGTAGTTTTCTCCTACTTTGAATTCGGCAATATCCTGAATACAACAGACCTTTCCTAGTGTCTTTGGGAAGGAGGCAGATAAAGTAAAGGCAAGTAGAAATAAGTTCAGAAAAGTAAAATCCTTTCTTTCCTATGTTACCCTTCTCTAAAATTAGGCAGCTAATTTGACGATAAAGCTTTACTGAATTCCACAAATTCAGTATTAGACAATTAGTCAAACCACAGAGGCTCAGAAAGACACTGAAAATATTCCCCAAAGCCATAAAACAGACTAAATGCCATTTAAAAAAGTATTTAAAAATTCTGTATCTGGAAACTCTTTAGGGGCTAGAAGTGCATGATCAGTTTTCTGGTAGGTAGGTATTCTTGAGGGGGGGGGTTTCCTTTTAATTTTTGACTGTTCATCATTCACCATTATATCCTAATTTCACCTGTTATTAAATATAATAAATAAAACATCAGAAGACATTGACATTCCATAGTCTCCTATTTCAGCTATGTCAATGTACTCTGGAATTCATTAAACCATACAGCTTTTTTACGTAACTACATCAGAGCTTCAGAATCAAGTTATATGTTCTGCAAACACTGGAAGTAATATTAATTTTAAATGCTAGAGAGAAGGCACCCATGCCAATTACAGCAAATGGTCGTCAATGGAACGACAGCATCAGAATAAATTTCCTAAGATGTGCTCATATTATTAAATGACAGAGACTATTATGAAGCTCCTCCATGTTATTGAAGAAATAATAAGCGGAAAAAATATTTATTTTGTCTCTGATTAGGACTGACTTGAAGGGGAATCCTAATTCAACTCTAACCAAAAGTATCTACATACCTTGTGGGATCTACAACTTCATTAAGCATACCTTAAGTGATACCGAAGAGTATGCGACGTGATCCTGTTAAGTCAACCATGTGGCTGAAATTTACCCAATCGCCTCTCCAGTTGACTACTAACTTGAATTCTATCTGCACAAATCAAATGAACCACACTAGCAGGAAGTCTGAATATAATTGCCTTCTTCGTATTGCCTATAGGCTCCTGTGTTTGTACAGTCTGATTAGTTTTCTCCTCCTCCTCTTCCCCTCCCTGCAGCAGCATCTGCTGTCTGTACAGCTCCGTCAACGCATGCTCATGGTTTGTTAATGACAAGTAGGCTTTCACTTTTTTTGAGTGAAAGAGAACTCCTGGCAAGACTTCCTGCAAATACAGTGATATAAAATAGCTGTTAGATGACATCATACCAGTCCAGCATGGAGCTTTTCATAAAATGCAAACTTGTACATTATGAAAAAAAGCTGTCAAATAGAGAAACAGATGTTTTCTCTGCTTCGTAGTAATGAAGCTGGATAAAATTGTGATAATCTCGTTACAAAAGCAGTTGAGTGTGCGCTGGAGTGGGGTAGTCAGTTGCTCTTGATGTTAACAAAATCTCAAGGATTGTTGTGACAGAAAAATTAAGGTTTTAATTCTGGGAATGGGAATAGCAATTGTGATAATGCTTTCAGGATCAAAGCAACCACAGGTATTTTCAGTTTTGTTCCTGGATCTCCCAAGAGCTCTCATCTGAATGAAACATTTCCTCCTGCCTCACAATTAATCAGCCAAGAAACTGAAAAGACACAGGCAAATTGAATTACTTTAGCACAATCATACTGCCATTACAGCATGATTTGCATTCAGTCACTGGGAGCCTTAAAGGAATCATTGTGGTCTGTTAGTAATTTGAGGACTAGGCTGTTTACGTGGTGGCCTAATAACTTTGAAGGTTCTGGTCTTTGTTAAGAAACTCTTAATAGGTATGTGAACTACAGGCAGTTCCAACTTCAATTAAATAGTCAGAAACAGATAACAAAAAAACTCCACAAGGCATCCATTGTTCATAACGTTATTTGAAGTGCCCTGCAAAGCAAATAAAATTTCATGGGGACTGGGAGACTTAATGTACTTTCTGAGAATTTCTTCCAAGGTTTGATTCATAAGATCACATTACTCCTTTTAGGTTCAGAAGCTAGGATTCACTCAGTCTTCTTTATTTTGGAGAAGGACTTCTAGTTGAGAAACTTAACTGATATGTATTAAAAAACTTTATTCCTTCAAAGGAGAAGCTAACTTAAAATACTCATAAAAAAGAAACAATTTAAATTTATCTCATGAAGAGTCACCACCACTAACAGATCTCTTCTCTAAATAAAGTTTTAGGTTTTCTCTGTCCAGTGTAATGAACTTGTTCATTTTGCAATCACCTAGATAGCCTTTACTTACAGGAGAAAAACAAAGAGGAAATCCAATGTCTATAATTCAAACAGGGAGATATTTTCCCATAAAATCACATTTTCAAATTTCAATACATCTTTTGTTATGGCAGTGCCAATTAATTTTTTTTTTATTAAAGAAAGATAAAAACTCTTTTCTATCTATCCCTATGCTAGCAGAGAAACCAGAATGTGAACTGTAGAAGGAATGAGTTAAAACTAACTGGATGGATCAGTATGGCTAATAACATGTTCATTTAAGACCTCTTTTATTATTTCAAACAACAATTTCTCACACAGAAGCGTGAAGCCATGGGTAAGTGAGCAAGGTACACCGTTTCAGAATCTGTATGACAGCATATTTGAGACAATATTATAAAAACACCAGGACTTGTTAACGTTTTTTTTAAACATGGGTAAATCCATCGTATTATGTCAAATAATCATGACTATACAAGAAATATGACATCATTATACTTAGAATTAGCACTACTGCCTATTCTGGAACAAGTCAGCGCCTGTAACCTGAAAAACACGCTTATTACCCACTGCTCCTCATTGTCAACTGTGGTTTATAAAGCATTAGCAGCTGAACTCCCACATTGGCGGTGATACATGCAGTACGATGTGACCATCCTTGGTGCCCAACCAGCTTTGTGATTTTTTCATGGATACTTCTTCCCTTCCTGACACCCTAGCGTCAGGCCATCTACTCAAGGTACCTGCTAGCCCTTCCCCCGGTAGGATTATGAGATGTCTGAGCTCAATTGACTGTTAACTCTTTTTCCACCTGCAAATTGTCTTCAAGTAGAATATATAGAACCTGGACTGGAACTGCCAGACATTGTGTTGTTTAGTTGCGGTGCCTGTTCCGACCAAACTGCCAAAGTCTGTAAATCCCTGCCGTGCCTACCGCGCACAGGCAAAGCAACTTTAGCATTCACATATGGCATACACAGTCCATCCAGGAGCAAGAAACACAGTGCCCACGGTACATCACTCGCTGTGCATGCATAGGCTGTCAGTCAGGGACGTGAGCTGCAGGTCTGGGACATCCCACACCCATCAGCCTGCCTATGCCCCTGCCCTCTCTGCCTTGTTACTCCCAAGAGGTATTGTTCCCTCCACACCTTCCCCCAAGACACAGATCTACTACAACCTTTCCAAAAAGGAAAAAAGAACCCCCCCCACAAACTACTGCCCCACTTGCACATTCTCGTCACCCATATACTCTCTATTTAGACTGCAGCCTTTCCCACGAAGAGGCTGTCATCCGAGTCTTGTGGACATCCAGGGATTTGTTATGCCCTGCCACTACCGTGCTGCTGTCCTCTTCGCAGCATTAGTGGCAGGTGGCAATTTCTCCACCTAGGATACGACGGGATCCTGCAAAGACAAGATTTAAGAAAGGAAGCTGAAAACAAAATGCACAATGCCAGTGCCATGAATTTTCTAGGTTGTGTTTCAAAATAAACACCTGCAAACAGCAGCAGTGCTTCCCCAGCGGGGCACGAAGGCAGGTGCAGGCCATGCCCTCCCGGCTCCCGCGGGCAATGCCGGTGCTGCTCCCCTGCCTAGGAAAACTCCACGAGCGCTGGCCGGAGCTCTGCCGCCCGTGATCTGCAAGGGCAGAAACCTTGCCAGGCCGGACGTGGGTACGTGCCAGCAGCACGGCACGGGTGTCTAAGGGCAGTGCCACACTTTAAAGTATATGTAGGACTTGACTCATCCTTAGCAAGAGCGCTGCAACAAGCGTTAGCCAGGCCACGGGGCGCGGGCTGACTGTTGTAAAGGCAGAGGCCTGCGTGCGCACGGGTGACCAGCGCCCTGTAACGCTCACGGCAGCCGCCGCTCCCCGTTACCCGCGTCGCCGGGGCCGCGGCCGGCGCGGGGCGCGCGGGGGCCACGGGGCAGGAGGCGCGCGGCCAGGCGGCACAGCGAGGAACGCGCGGCAGGCCCTGCGCACGGTGCCACCGCGGGCGGGGCGCGCGGGGCGGGCGGGGCGCGCGGGGCGGGCGGGGCGCGCGGGGCGGGCGGGGCGCGCGGGGCGGGCGGGGCGCGCGGGGCGGGCGGGGCGCGCGGGGCGGGCGGGGCGCGCGGGGCGGGCGGGGCGCGCGGGGCGGGCGGGGCGCGCGGGGCGGGCGGGGCGCGCGGGGCGGGCGGGGCGCGCGGGGCGGGCGGGGCGCGCGGGGCGGGCGGGGCGCGCGGGGCGGGCGGGGCGCGCGGGGCGGGCGGGGCGCGCGGGGCGGGCGGGGCGCGCGGGGCGGGCGGGGCGCGCGGGGCGGGCGGGGCCAGGAGGCGGTGCTTTCCCCACCTCCCCGCGGCGCCGCCCTCCGCGCCCGAAGCCTGCGGGCGGGTACGCACACGCCTCCCGCAGCCGGGGAGGGGGCCGGGGCGGCGGCGCGGAGGCAGGAGAGGGGAGCGGGGAGAGGCGGCGGGGAGCGCCGCGGCGGGCCGGCAGCCATGGTGCTGGTGGTGGTGATGGGCGTCAGCGGCTCGGGGAAGTAGGTACCGGGCGGGCGGCGGGGGCTGCCCCGGGCGGGTGTTTCCGACTCGCCGTCGCCGCAGGCTGCCGGAGCCGGTCTGCGGGGGCGGGGGTCTCAGCCCCTTGCCCGAGGGCCAGGGCAGGCTCTAACCGACTCTCGTTGCTTCCCTGCAGGACCACGGTGGGGTCGCGCCTGGCAGCCAAGGTGCGTGTCCGTGCCGGCTCCGGGGGCGGCGGGCAGCCCCCTGCCTGCGGGCGGCCGGGCCGGGCCGGGCGGGCTGGGGCGGGGGCGCGCTCAGCGCCGCGCCGCGCTGTGTCAGCGGTTGCTGCTGCTGAGCCGGCGTTGTAATTGTTGCTAATCGACATGACGTAAGTGGTGATCCATGCTGTGGTGCAAGAGGCTTGGCGTAGAAATTACATCGTCATAAAGCCTGGGAGCCTTGTTAGCTCGCCTGGTTTGGCTGAATGATCAATAATTTATATATTTTTTTTTCTTAGCTCGGATGGAAATTCTACGATGCTGATGATTACCATTCTCCAGAGAACAAAAAGAAGATGGCAGAAGGAATACCACTAAATGACGAGGTACCTTGTATACACCCTGAAAGAACAGCCATCGACACAGTTACCTGAGTAACCTCTGGCACATCCCACTGCAGTGAGTTGTACTTCAGGTGGACTAGGCTGACTGTAGGCACAGGCTGAAATTACAGGTCTGCAGCCGGTAAGGGGGAGGCTTCTTGTGTTACAAAGATTTCTGAGTAAACAAAGTAGTTTTATCAAAGTGTGCTTGGTAGCTCACAAGGCGGTTGCTTCTGATTCAGGATTTCTCTCTCAGAAGTCTCTCCCTCTACATCAATATACAGGTCGCAGCTTTAGATTACATGCTGTTGCTTCGAGTTAAGTACAAGAAGACAAGCAAATATTTCTAGTGAAGTACATTTCATCACTTTCAGTTACTGCAGTGATTAGTCCACAAGATTCTGTTTTACAGGCTCCTTCTTAAAACGTCCTTCCTTCCCTTCAGCCTGTTGTTCAAGCTTAAACAGGTAGAAAAGATCAAGTTAGTTTCACAATACTTACAAATTGAGAGACTTGAGTGATTAGAAAAGTTACAAGATGACACCTCTTGAACTTTTTCTGGGAAATATCTAGAAACAAAGCTGAGCTAGGGAGTTCTTCAAAGCACTCTGTATAGTCTGAAAAACAATATTGTAGGTTCTAGAAACTTTAATCTTTCAGTATTAGTTGGAAGTTCATATATGCTAGCATGTCGTCTAAAGCAGCACTGTGCAAAGGAATGACTAAACCATTGGCGTATAGTGTGAGCAAGAGGGAAGCATCTCTTCTGAAGCTCCAGAGATGCAAAATTGTGAGTGCCTTCCAGTGGGACATGATTCTGTAATGACAATAACAAAGAGTTGTTGCATTTATTTGTCCATTTATCATTTATTGTACTCACTCAGCAATAACAGCATTGAAAGATGAAATGGGAGCAGTTGTTTAGTACTCAATATGTACAAAAAAATGTTTCTGGGAGCTTAACATTTAAAATAAGATTATAATAAGTTGATCGACCACTCACATTGTGTTTGCCTAACTACCAAGCAGAAGTATTGCAAAATTGTGGCTATGACAACACATTTGTGATTGCTACCGACATAAAAATGATATATTTTATTGCAGATAACTAAATTTAAATCTGTTCCTGAAAATCTCAACTTTGATCCAAAGCATTGTGTGTATGTGCCAAGATACAAGGAAAAAGAAACAACAATTCAGGCTGTACATTTGAATTGTATAATGGAAGCAAGAGAGAAGTTGACTGTCATTCAAAGGTTTACAACATGCATGCTACATGTAAATACAAACTACTTCCATCAGATAGTTCCAGGTATCTGTAATGTAAAAAGTACTATTCCACTAAAAACATCGTACTGACAACATGAGCACTTCTTGTTAGCCTTCAGGTGAATCTGCGTTAGGAAGAATGAGAATCAAAACTGAACTTGCTGTACAGTTTAATGCTAATTTTCATCTCTAGTCAAAATGCTCTAGATGTTGGAACTAATTGTTTCAAATCAATTTCATAAACAATTTTGAACTAACTTGTTTTCTATCTAGGACAGGATTCCCTGGCTTTGTGTATTGCATGATATACTAAGGAGGTAAGAGAACATCTAGCTGTGAGGAGTTTAGGCTAAAGAAAATAAAAAGTACCAAAAGTATTTTTCTCCATTGCATTCCAAAGCAGAAATGTATGTAGTAGTGTAAAAATATTCTGCAGGTAGTAAAGCCATTCCATTTTCATTTATCTAAGCTGTCACAGTAATTGCTAAGGGTGAGATAATGCCTGAATAAAAGTGTTGGGAAATTGTTGGCAATGATAGTTGTTTTTCTACTGTCTGTGTAAAAATAATTTCAAGGATCCAGTTCAGTAACACGCCTGACATTAGATACTTACAAAGTACATAACCACAAAATCCACCAATAGTGACAGCAGGATAAAATTTTATAAAATATTGTTAAAGATACAGTGTCAAGTTTGCTTGACATCATCTGCCATAGGATCCTTATAGAGAAGCTGATGGAAGTTAAGTGCTGGATGAGCAGACAGTGAGGTGGATTGAAAACTGGCTGAACAGCCAGGTGCAAAGGGTGGTGATCAGTGGCACGAAGTCTGTCCGGGGGCTGGTAACTTAGTGGTATACCCCAGGGGTCAGTGCTGGGTCCTGTCCTGTTTAACATCTTCATTAATGATCTGGGTGATGGGGCAAAGTGAACTCTCAGCAAGTTTGCAGATGACATCAAACTGCGAGGGGTGGCGGGTCTAGAGGGACCTTGATAGGCTGTGGAAATGGGCTGGCAGGAACTCCATGCAGTTTAAGAAGTGCAAAGGCCTCCCCCTGGGGAGGAACAGCCCCAGGCACCAGTACAGACACTGCCCGGCACCCAGCTGGAAAGCAGCTTAGCAGAAAAGGACCTGTGGAGGTGCTGTGGCAGACACCCAAGCTGAATGAGCCAGCAATTGTGCTCTTCTGAAAAGGCAGGCCAGCAATATCCTGGGCTGTATTACACAAAGTATTGCCAGCAGGTCGAGGGAAGTGATCCTTTCCCTCTCCTTAGCACTCGTGAGGCCACACCTGGAGTGCTGTGTTCATTTCTGGGTTCTCCATCATGACAGAGACATGAACATACTGGAGAGTATCCAGTGATGGGCCATGTAGGTGATGAAGGGACTGAAGCGCCTCCCAAATGAGGAAAGGCTGGGAGAGCAGGGACTCTTTAGCTTGCCTTTACACCGTGGCTGTTCCTTGCTTGAGCACACCAGGTGAGCATACCTCATTGGTGCGGGCTCATTTACTGAGAAGTTTGTCTGGATTGTTACTCTGGATCCATTGCCTTATGTTACATGCTAGCCCAAGGCTACTGCCCAGCTCCAGAAACTTTGCAAAATCAAGTATACTTTAAAAGACCCTAATGCCAGTGTTTTAATTACTGGTACAAGTAGCTGAGGCTGGCATTGGCTTACCTAGGTGAAAATAGTAGATATTATAAGTTCTTGTTTCCTTGTGCACCAAAATCTGATGAACAGAGCATAATTTTTAAATAGATTCATACCTAATTTTAATTTGATTACAAAACTAATTCTGGATTTGCTTTTCAATGAAACAGACACACCCACCATTTAATGCTTCCTTTATTTTAAGAAACTTTACCAGTAAAAAATCCTATGTGCAAGGCATTAATTTACTTGCATCCAATCCCTTGTTTAACTTGAAGTGGACATATATGCAGTGCTGCCATTACAGGAAACATAGAATAGAACATTACAGTTAAATATGACACAATGAAAACAGGTGTTGAAAGTATACCTCCGTATGTATTTAAGAACAGAGGCCTGTACTGTTCAGCAGCCACATACTCTGAACAGATTAGTACAGTAATTTTATAGATAACAGATGGGAGTTTGTATGGATATTCAGTTGCTGCTGTTCTCAGCAAGTGGGGAAATGATGGTGATACTTCCCAGTGCTAGAACTAAATTTGATTTGGGAAAGAATGGTGGCTAATAGAAAATGTTCCCAAGATTTACATTTTACCAAGAGGCTGGCTAGCCTGACCTCGCTTTCAAATCACATCTTCACCTGCATTGGTAATTTGATTTCAAAATCCTGTCAAAATTATGAAAAAATGCCGCTTCTCCCAAGGCTGTCCTCTGCAGGGATCCGGGTCTCATCTCCCTTGTTCAGTAGAACTAATACAGAATAACATTTTGTTATACCACACGTGGATGTATTTTTTTCTTCTTTCATTTTTGATAGAGAAGACTCGCGTAGCCAAGATGCTGTTCTGGCCTGTTCTGCACTGAAGAAGATGTACAGGCTTGTATTAGTTAGCGGAGCATCTGCAATTGAAAGCAAGCAGCCAGCACAACCAGGAGAAAAGCCAGCACTGAAGATCCTCTTTGTTCATTTGCATGGGCCTATAAACATTATTGCTGGCCGCCTGGAGAAGAGGAGAGGACATTTCATGCCACCTGAACTTCTCAAGTCTCAGTTTGATACTCTGGAGCCTCCTACAGCACCAGAAAATTTTATTACTGTCAGTGTAGAAAAATCTCTCCCCAAGATATTGCTGGAGATAGAGAGTGCCATTTTGCAGGATGAGGCTCTTCTAGAGTAATACCCTGAACTACACATGCAGAAATTATCTTTTAAGATATTAAGATTGTGAAACAGCATTTTAATTATTAAGTTAAAAACTTAATTATTAAATAGAAACAAATTGTTTTTCTTGGTACTTAAATGGATTGCAATATTAAGAGCTTTTTTTTTAGTATTTTTATCATGGCTCTGTAGAAGATGTGCAAGATGAAATTTTCAAAAACTGTCAACTTCTTTAACCCTTCACCATATGAAGTTAAAACTCCCATTTTAGGAAAAGCCTGCTTTTGAATATCCTGCCAAGGGTCATACACAATAATTAATTTTCCTCATTTTAATTTTTACTCTGTGGACATGGGCACTTCTGCTATTAAGTGATGAAATAATTTACAGCTTTGTTAGAAACAATCTATTTTTCTAGAAGTGTAAGAGGCAGGAACATGGATGATGAAGTTCTGCGCCTGACACTACCACTGTCTCACTACCAGATCTTCAGTAAGTTGTAGCTTTGTGTCCTAGCTAACCAGGGCACTGGTGACCTCATGAGAACTTCTGTGAACTCTTACTGAACACCCAGCTGAAAAATGTGAGGAAAAAAAGGTAGTGGTGGTGAGGCAATATACAAAATGCAATTAATTGTATGGAAAGTTTTAGAAATAAAGTGTAAGTGGCATCATATTGGCTCTCAGCTCATGGTTTTCATGTATAAAGCACACGCATTAATGAGGTACAGTGGAGAGTGAGTCAACCAGTGATCAATACTCTATACAAATTGAGTGAAAATAATACAAGATTGATAGACATTTCCTTCTTATAGAAAAACTAATACCTCTCTCACAGTTGGACCTCCTCCTTCACTTCCCTTTTCTGGTGTGTGCTTTAGTTTTCCACCTCTGCCAATGCCCACTCCAACACATGCATATGGATAGGTGTTCATACAACTGCTTTAAAGCTTAAGATCAAACTATTTCTAATGCACATTTCTCACTTTTTTTTTGGTGATTGGAAAATTCCAAATAGCCTGTCTGTTACCTAACTCACAGAATTTAAGGCTGAAATCCTTTTTTATTGCCAGAGTTTCTTAAAAAGTTCTTTATGTCTTGTTACACAAGGGATGCCACGTTTAGCTTAATGAAATCTACAGATAGTTTCTGTAAGAAACAAATATTTGGGTCACATCTGAATGGATGCCATTGCACATGGATCATTTTTACTGTCATGCAATTTTTTCATTTCTAGGATGACAGATGAACTCCTTTAGAATCAAAACTCATGTTTCAAAACATCTTTGGTGTAATTTTTACCTGGATAACTATCTGATAACCAAGACAAACATTTGTCTTAGTTTTCATTATGTATGAGTAGTAAGGGCTTTGTAGTTCACTAGACAAACTACTGTGCTTAGATCAGTACAATAAATAGGTGTTACTTGAGTGAAAGCAGACATTCTTAGAAACAGATTTGGGGTTGTGTATGTTAACATACCCACACAGAAGTGGCCTTTTCGTGTTTGTTCGTGACCCGGAGGGAGATTACCAGGCTGTTACCAGTTTTAGTCTCCTGCTGTACAGCACAGCAGCATTAGAAACAGGGCTTGCTCTCAGTTCAGAGTCTGGTTATGGTGAGAGCCAAGGTGCAAGCTTAAAACAGAGGCAAAGGTACGTGCAAAAGACAGGTATGTCTGTCTGATCCTTAGCACCATCAAACTTCAGCGACTAGGCACCTCTTCAGACAAAGTGACTTGTCAGAACGGTGAAGGTTTAGTAGCTGTGATAGTCAAAGAAACGGCACCCTCTCGTGGTACCTCCCGCTTTTTGTGATGTCTTCCTATTTTCCCAATACACAATTTTACAAAGAAAGCCTCTGTAATATACCCATTACTAAATAGAGATCTGTGCTCACTTTTTTTCAGACAGAGTAAAACTAGGTCAGGACACTGAACAGTGATGGGAAAGCAGCTGCACCCTGTCACAGATATGATCAGACCTTAAAAAAACAATAGTTGGGCAACATTCTCAAGCATGAGTTCTGAAAAGACTAGACTCCCGATATTGAGATCTGTTTGTCAGCTTTTATGGGATGCTCCCGAAGCTGCTGGCACCAGCAGAAAATTGTACTCAACACTTAAAAACTATTCCCTCTTAGGAAAGCCAATGTAAGCACCTAGGGTTTTGTAAGTCTTTTCTGAACAAAACAGTATGTTCTTACTTACAGCCAAGTCATGCTTTGTCAAATTAGGTTGCGGTATTTCTCACTCTTAGCTCCCATGACAGGAGTATTTCCTTTCCTTAGCTTTTTAATATTTTGCCTTTTGCTTTTACTTAAAGCAAAACAGGTATTTCTACAGTTCAAATGATTCTGAAAGGACAACAAAGCAACCATTTAGATAAACATGTCACAAGATACATGTAGTTTTCACAGCCTGGAGTTCAGTACTTTAGTCTGCCAAGTCCTGATCAGCTGGTGCCTGAAGCTTGCAATTCCCACTTCCATTAACAGAAGACACCTCTGTATCTTCACTGTTCTAGCCCCCACATTAACTAGGAATTATCAGCACCTACCTAAAGCTAGTCATATTTTGCAGACTTGGTGCTCATGAGAACCTCCCATTTCCAAGAAAGGGAAGCTGACAGTAAGTGAACACAGCAAAACGTTAAACACACATCAGTTTTTCTCAGAATATGGATCTGAAGATAATGCCAAGCATCTGCATTTCTCTCTGAATCTCAGAAAAGGCAGGAGTTTGCCTCCACCATACTTTATCTCAGAGAGGGACATGAAGCCAAAAAAACTGCACAACCTGCCCGCTCCATAAACAAGTAGAAACCAAGAAGCAGTTACGGTGCAGGTGAAATCTTCACGAACACAACTTCTTACAGATGCTTTACCTCTACACTCTTCTGGCTTGCTTTTTATTTAGAAAAGGAAGATTGCAAGGCTCCTGGGAAACCTTCCATTAGCTCCATCTCACATTCAGTTTATTTTCCCCAACACAGGACCATGCTTGTGTAACGAGCTGGACAGAACCGTTAGTTTACTAAAACTTTTGCCACAGTGCCACATACCTGACCTTTGCAATGCTAAATCCACAGGGGATTGCAGGAGTGGCTGGCTTTTTTCCCCTACACGGGAAAAGCCTCCAGTTTTCTGCCAGCCTGTTCACATGCAGCTGCAGGAAAGTGCAAATTATTTAAAAGAACAGCACATTCGCATTTTGCATGCCTGGCTGTGGACCCCAGCTCCATAATTTGAGACAGTTTCAGATACTGCATAAAAGGTTGTTGTCAACTTAATCTGTTGTTATCTGCTGTTCTAAACTATAAAAAAGCATTACTTCTCTTCATTTACATCTTGTGCATCACAAATTAACAGATGTCAGTTACCCAAATGCTAACCACATAAAACCACTCTTGATTTCAAGGAGGCTTGGCATGTGTAGAGTGGAAGGAAGAGATCGCAGAAGAATCCCTGTACTTAAGTTTCATTTACCTGCCAAAAGACAACCCCACCTTTCATTTACACCCCACCCCACCCCCTGCCTTTTTTTTAAGTGAACTGAACACTGTATTAGGGATGTTGTGTTCAGGTTAGTTGGGCAGGTTATTTATGTTTAGCTCAGGTTATTGGGATGCAAGCTTTCTGTCTGTATTTTGAAATTCATTTAGCAAAGGCAGCAAAAGCTAAGAAGGAAACATCTGGAGTTAAAAATTGTTTTTTCTCTGCCATGTTTCTGCCATGAGCACAATTTATCTATGGAAGATAGATGCTCTATACCTCCTCAAGATTTTATGCTAAGCATAGTTTGTAACATGCTGTGTAAATACTGTACCTAATACAGCATAAGCATTTTGCAATGCTATGAGGAAATACAAATGAAATGCTAGATCCCAGTAACAGTATCCATTCATACATTACATACAGAAAAGGTACAACCTTCTTAAAACTACACAGGTTGTCTATACGGGCAAAGGAACAACCCCAGCTGCCTGGCAACTCTGCTCTAAATTGAGGTGGTTATTTTATTAGGCAGGCACTGGACCAAGAAGAAACCACATCCTTAAAACTAGAAATCTTGCTGTCACTTTCCCAACAGTACTGTAACAACCTTTGATTTGAATATACATATTTTAAATGGCATCTGTCAATTCACACTACCATGACTTCCAGCTTTTTCTTTTTGCAGCAGTTACTATCTCTAGCAATAGTTACTATCTCTAGCAATAGTCTGATTATCAGGCAAGGCAGCTCTGTAGACCGGATCAATCCTACCAGATCATTTGGTCCAGTGTAGGGGAAAAGGAAAAGAAAACAGAGACAAGCTTCAGGCAGACATGCCCTTTTTCTGGTCCAAAATGCAAGCAGTTCAAATACAAGTTACCGAAGTGCTTGCAGTTAACTATAATGGCTCCTGAAAGAAGAGGTAGATCATACTTCTTAAGAGAGAATTTTAGAAAGATGGTAAAAGCAGCAATGGGGGATGGGGAAGCAGTGCACTAACAGAAACACTGTAATATGCCATTACACCACCAAGTGTTATCATTCTTTTATTGTTAAAGATTAATAAAAAGTCTACCCTACTTACAAACTTTATTCCATTTACTGTGTTTTCTGAAAATCCCTCCTATGCAAAAGCTGGCTCAGTGTTTTACCATCACTTACAGAAAGTCAGTAACTGTTGTTACTAGTTGACAATACTTACTGATAAATATCACCTGTATTTCAAGAAGGAAACTTAGCTCAAGGCTCACTGTAGAATGTAGATCAAATTTCACCTCTTGCTGAATTGCAATAAAATTTTACTTCAAATATAGCATCTCCTAGTTTGTAACATGCAACTGAAATACTTACATAGGTGAACTGCATACTGTCTCAAGAAAGCATTCATGCTAATTAGATTCATCATTGTTTTAGTGCCTTGGTAAAGCTTGCTAAAATTACTCCCTTCCCCACCCAACCTTTTCATTTGACAGTAGGCTTTCTGCATGTTACAGATTGTATTCTCAAAAGGACTTGCCTTCTGTATGATGAGGGGTCTTAAATTTATTAAAACAAGGCCCTAGTAAGGCATGTTATAGTCAGATTAGTTACTCTGAAGATCCTAACAAAGTCTTGTGAAAGTAACTGTAAAAAGGTAGTGATTATTCTACAGAAACTACTTGCTATCTGTATCACCTCCCTATCACAGTCATGCACTTGGTGCAATGAAAGCTACCCACCCAATAGAAGTCACTGTGAAGGTATGATGATGGGTCTGATCACTGGCTTGGCAATAATTTTGCACCCAAACTATAGGTATTTTGAATTTAATATAATCAAAACCTTTTATCTTACCAATAGATTCTATTTTAATCTATTCCTGTTTATTTTAACACTTCATGCTGTTACCTCTATGAGACTTTGATCCAGCGGCAGAGGCTGCTAACCAGGAGAACTTCCTGAAATTTTCCCAGTGCCATGCATCACCAGTATTTGATCAACTTACTTACTGCCAAAGTAAGACAAGATTACTAGACAGTGACTGAAACTTCCCTTCTGTGGTAAGAATACAACACAGCTACTGCCAACAAAACTGCATACATGGCTTTCACAAAAGTTTTTACAATTTCACTATATGCTGAAGTGTGCTCAGCTTCTTCCTTCGTGTTGCATTATAATTTCCCTTCAAAGTGATTAACAACCTTGAGTTAAGCTATTTGCAAGCAATGATTTTTAGAGCAAAATGAATTAATACTTGTACCAGAAAAAGAATGTTCAAACCCAGTGTTTAAAAGCACTACAGGAATTCAGTGAGCATATTCACAACTACACTGACGAAGAAGACCAATAAAAAGCAGATGCTATTCAGTAACACACACACACACAGAGTAGCATCTTTTGTTCTGCTACCCCATTTTATCTAAGTTAGTCATCTTCAACATCATATACCTCTTACTTTCTTCCCTCTGCCTTACAGAGGTGGGGAATATTCCTGGAGCTTACACTTAAGTTATCATCAACTGCAAACACACTGAGACAAGATGCTTAAAGATTCTTTTAATTCATTTATTACCTGTGCACAAGAGAAGTAACTACCAATAAAAACTCAGGAGATATACAGTATTTTTTACATGGTTGTTAAAAGGAATTAGAATATCACATGACCATGAATGAAAGTAATATTTCCAATTACAAATCAGAATACATGTTAGAATCCTAATGGAACAAGCCAAAAAGCCTTAGAAGCCGTTCCAGAGCACAAGTCAGTGCCCCTTTAATTTGCACAATAATAAAGGTAATTTACAGTTAATCTTTGTGAATATTGAAACAATGTTACAATGCAAGTTTCTGTACAGTTAGATTTAAAGAGATAACCAGAACAGTAACTCTAGTATATTTTAGCTGAACTTGCTTAAGCATTTTTGCTGACATGGTAGTCAAAGATGCTGAAAGATTCTACACTGAAAAGAGTCTTACGACTTTTTTTTTCCCCTGGCTTTTTTGCATTTCTTATAATCTCATTCTATTGCAATGTGTAAATCTCCAGAAATGAGCTGTCTCCATTGTATATATTGTGTTTATACAAATTAAAGCAAAAAAAAGGTAGTTACTGAAGTGGTGTAAGTCTTTCACCATTTTGCTAGCAAAAAACCCCAAAAAAACCACCATGCCAAAATCACAATAAGCAGTATTGGTACCCACAAATTGTAGCTTCAATTAATTTTGTTTCATTTTTAATTTGTATTCTACATAAATTACTACTGAAAGCTAATGCTTAAGTAGTAAATAAATTGGACAGTTGTAAGTCAGACAAAACCTGCTCACCCAACTGTGAAAGCTGAGATTGTTTCAAAAAAATCACAAATAATGCAGAAAAGTGTGATGCATGCAAAAGTGAAAATGCATTGATTCCCACTATTTGAAGAAAACTACTGCACTCCACCTTAAAATGCATCAGATTGATTTTAGTTGTAACAAGACAATCCCAAGAGTCAGAATGAAATAAAGCAAATATTTTAAAGATTTAGAAGTTGTTATCAAAAATAAATTACATTTTTTCAAGTTAAAGAAACACTGCTATGAAGGCTGAGAACCAAGCAGCCTTTCAATAGCTGCACTGACGTCTCCTCCTGTTGCTATTAGCGCTTGTAAGTTTGCTTCACGGTTCAGAAAGCCCATTGCACTCAGCTGCTCCAGTTGTTGCTGAAATCGAACTTCTGGATTTTGCAACTGCTAAGAATAAAATTTCAAGCTATGAAGGCATAACACACATTTAGTAAAGTAGAGGATCTAAACGCAGCTGGTTCTGCACCACTCTTGTCTTTACAAATTTTTTACTACATCTTTTTCGAGATCCTAAAACTATACTATGACATAAAAAAAAATTCAGTTTTGAATTGAATTTAACAAGTCAGACCAGCTTCCAAGAGTATCTACACTTACATGACATTCTTGAACTGCAGGAAAAGCTGCTTCTTTGATAGAAAAGGATTAAAATTAAACTGGGTAAGTATGTCTCATGAACATTTTCTTAAAGACAAGCACATACATGTTTTTTTATTTAAATGAAACAGAGTTCAGCCTAGTAATATGAAACAGCAAGGATTATGATGATGTCACTGTTGGCAATAGTGAACAAAGACTTTTTTTCTTTACATAAAAATCACATAATTGTTAATGCTCCAAGCACTTGTTCACTAAAATTACCCAAATTCTAATTGTTAGAAAGCTTCAGTCTAAGGCAAACTGGCAGCTGTGCTTTATGGGATTATCTGGCTCACGCAAACTCATGGCAAAATTCTGCATAACTTCAGTGGTGTATCAGTTCAGAGGCATATCTGAATCAGATCAATTATAGAAAATAATATGCTGAAGTAATACTGAGAAGCATTTTTGAAATCAGTGAGTTGATTCAGACATTAAGACAAAACTTGTGCAGCCACTGCTAATTTTCCTTTTGTTCTAATTCAACAGTTTCATACATCAAGAAATTGCCACCAGTATTTAAAATCTGCATATGGTTCCACACCAATCCAATGTAAAGACATAACCTGGAATTTAAGAACTGCCTCCCACTTGCTTCCCCCATGCAAAACTAAAGAGAATGTTGACTCAGTAGTGCAAGATTTGACAACTTAAGTGAAAATGTATAATATGGTTTCCCACAGTGACACCCACCAACACTTTCTTGTGGTTAGAAAACTAAAAGAGTCTGTCAGATCAGGAAGCTGAACTAACTCACCCTGTGGCAACAGAAAAAGCAGGACTGCCCCTTCCACCAGCGGTCTGCCATTACACTGGGTATGCACCACAGTGTTAGGGTGCCGTTTCACACAGCATTCTTGGAGAGTTAACAGCGTGTCTCCTTTAAAGCCAATCTTCTTCACCACCCTACAACTACTGGCAAAACTGCTACTTTTGCTTGACTTTTGGAACTCTGGAAACCCTTAATCCCACTCAGCATGTTAACAAAATGCACTACAGTCTGGACCTGCAGGATGTCAATGAAGCCATACAACAAATTCAGTCTCCAAATAACCAGAGTGTGGTTATTCCAAAGCGTGGGACAGAGGCTTAGTTACAGCTAAAGAGTGGCAGCCCGCAATAAAGACAAAAAGCACAGAGGTAACGATGTTCAATACGCTTTTCTCTTGCCTGAGCCCACAATTCACTTGCCAGCAAACCTTCCCATCCCAATGTGCCTCAATCTTTCCAAGCACTTCAGAAATTAAAGGGTATGAAGATGAGTGCATAAAAATCAACTGTTTAAAGGATACTTCTACTCAAGTTCAATGTTTTTCCAGCATTTACTTGCACAGGTGCAACACCACTTTTAAACCCCCTCTACTCTCCTTTGACCAGAAGTATTTAGGGGGCTCTCCTCTCAACAATCAGCTTCCTTTCTAGTGGTCTACAATGCAAAAACCAAGTAAGAATTTTAAAAAAATCTAGAATATAGTGATGTACTTTACCTGAGCATTTGCACCAGCAAGCGCCTGCAACATTTGCTGGACAAACTGCTGATGACCAGGTTCAGCAGTTCCTGATGTTGGACTTGTACTGTCACTGGGAGCAGAACTAGGTACAGTGGACCCTGCAGGAGCTCCAATGCTTCCTAATCCACCTAAACCAGGATTAAATCTGCATAAATGAGAAAAAGAAATACACTGCTTGAATTATAAATTGTAGCTTGCCTTCTCAGTTATTTAATTACAGTAAAAATCCTGTTCAAGAGGGAATGACAATTTAAGTAGTAAGACCAGAGTCATCACTGTTTAGAAGCGCACAGCAGGCAAAACTGGCAGCTTCTAAAAAAATTTTAGTTAAACTATAAAAGGCAGGAAGAGTCATCTTTAATAAAAACTGGTTAAGTCTCCACGTGTAAAAAGAATGAACAACGAAACACAAGAGAAAAGGTCTTGTCTAAATTTGTAAGACTGATTCTTACCCTGGTATAAGCCCCGGTGCTTCTGTTGCTAGCGTCTGCAAGCCCTGCTGAATCTGTAGCAAAGCCTGCATTGCTCTGGGGTTTGACATAGCTGATATCGTGTCAGGATTCTGCATCTAAGAAAAGGAGATAAACTCTTCCAATATATGCAGACATTCACAGTTAATCTTTATCACTAGATGTTTTACAGAATCTGATATAACTTCTGAACTTGTTATGCAGCTTTGAGTATTTACATGAAATCCTTCAGGTATTTTTCCTTTTTTGAGAAAACTTTCATAGGAGGTCATCAATGAACTCTCTAGATGTGGACTAAGTCTTTCAAATAAGAAGTACACAGGGAAAAGTGTTTTTCATTTCCTCTTCCAGCAGACTTTGTAATCTTTCAAAGCTATAGGACTGTATTAGTCCAACTCATTCTAGATTTAGTCTCCTATATCGTACTACTGGTAAGCAACTATGGTGAACACAATGGAACAAGACCAACAGGTATCCAAGTTATATAATATTTATTTTTCCTAGCTAAATTGAGACCACAGCAGTGCGATCATGACTATTTATGCATGTCTTCCTATCTGTAGTGCCCTCAGAGCCTAAAAAAATGCAAATACAGTGCCAAACATACTAGCAAGCAAATGTAGAATATTCAAGGCCTCTCTCTCTCCTGTGACTTCAATTAACCGGCTTTCACATCCACAGATACTTTAAAAGGCAAATTCTTTTCATTTCTGAAATTAAGTGTCCAGAAACCTAACTGTTTTAGATACAAACCCAAAACTAATGGCTTATGCTCACCTCTGCTTAGAGATGCCATAGATAAGTGAAAAGTAATGTTTCAGTCACAAGTGACACAGCCTTGGTAGCCAGACCTACTTCAAACAGCAGACAGGTTTGTTAATCTTAGCAGCCTTCACTTGGCAACTACACCAAATTCCTTCGGCTGCAAAAACATTTTTGATTCGCATAGAAGTTACAGATTAAGGTCAAACTACCTCTGGTGCAGAGAACTGCAGAATAGGACATGAACTCTGGTCTGGAATATGGGTGCATACTGAGACTTAAGCACAGCAAGTTGTTAATATTCTCCATTCATCTCTTGGACTTTTACCTTCCTGACAGCTAGAAGTCTGAAAATAACTAAATATAGCTGGTAAAGTTTACTCAAATTTTAAAGAGGAAAACATTTTGCGTTCTCCAAAGAAAGCTGCTGCAACTACTTAAAGAAATTATTTAAATCCCAACTTACTGTCTCATATTTGTGTTACTTTACAGAAATGGTGGCCCAACAATTCTCGGAGCACTTAGGTGACCTGGATTTTCCCTCTATTAAAGTTATTAATTTCAGCTGTTAAGTAGCAGCAGCAATTCTTTCCTAGTTCTGCCAGGCAATTGCCCTTTATTGCAAAAGATGCCTTCCATTATGCAGAGGAACATTCCATGGTTTCTATCACCTAAACCCATAATATAAATGCCAGTAGACAAGCAAGGGAGTACAAGCTGCAGTGCTCTCAACATTCTAAGAATATCCAGCTATTTCTACACTTCACCTGCTAATGCTGCTGATCATCTGACCTAACATAGCGAATACAGCAGAGAACTAGCTGTGCAGATAAATTGCAAGGTGATACTGAGATCTTGGCAACGCACATTTACTCTGATACGAAGGACTGCCTAATGATGAACTCATGCATTTGATTAAGTCTTCAATTCCTAAGAAAAGTCTTGCTTGCTCCTATTTAGGGAACACAGTACTACTACACGCTGTGGCAGCTAATACCAAGCAAATACCTAGACTGCAAACACAGTGATATTAAGAGGGGAAGATGGTGGGAGGCCAATCTTTACAGGCAAAAAAACTTCAGAACTCACTTCTTTTGAATTAGACATGCTGTAAGATCTCTTTCCCAAATACTCAAGGTAGGTTTGAAGAGGTACAAGAAAAGCATAATGAAACTTTATTCTAGTAGTGGGAGAAGTACTAAGCTTTTTAATTTGCAAAACAAATCATGTTGCAAACAGGTGTTCTTCAACTGATGAGCCATTAGAACTCCTTCCAAGCAAAGAAGCAAAAGCAAATCTAAGCAGTTGCACTAGCCGAAGACAAAAACATCCGCTAAAAATCAGGTTTAACTTTTAAAAGGGATAGAGCCATTAAGCAAGAATTTATTACTACGTGACAATCCAACCTGGTGTCTAAAGCTAAAGAGAATATATTACAGAATCTAGCTTTTAGCCAAATCAAAGACACCAGTTTATTGAAAATATTTCTCACTGATTTGCAGACATGTATTAGCAGCTACTATTTCATCTTACTTGCTGAAGGAAAGTTGGAAGTTGTTGTCTCATTTGTTCCTGAAGTTGAGGATTTCCAGCAAATAAAGGATTATTCAACATCATCTATGGGACAAAAATATTTAACTTCACAAAGATCAAGTAGTAAAAACCACACGGGGTTTGAAAACTACTTACATGGTAATAGTCTATGAAAATAACCTCATAGAATAATGATCATCTACATCTCCTTTGACCAAAACTTGTTATGAACAACCGGACTAGAACACACTGCAGAAGTTTTTTGGTTGGGTTTTTTTTTTTTTAATTCATTTATGCTGCTGTTGTTTTAGTTTGGTTTGTTTGGGTATTTTTATCTTTTAAGTGAATGAACTGCCAGATAATTGCCAAGACAACCTCACTTGTATTACAAGAAAATCCTTGTCTGCTCAGCCTCCACTAGAGATCTAAGCAATGGCTTCCCTGCAAACGTCACCTGAAGTGAAGGACATTTTCCAATTGAGTATTTACTACAGAGAAGATAATGTTTTTTTAGTCTCAGTTCAGGATTTGACTTTGGATATTACTGCTTTAAGTAAAATTTGAAAGCACTTCTATGATAGCATTCATAAAACGGCACCTGAACTTCTACAGTGAGCACAAGTCACAAAACAGAAGCTGAAACCAGAATCATTCCTAGACTGGGCACCACCTCACCTCCCTTCACTTCTCCAAAGCTAGTAAGGGTATTTATTTACTGGTAGATCTACTGTAATTTACAACCAAAACATTCATTTTGTCCAACTGGTTCTTAGGCTGGGTCACAAGTTTAGGGCTGTACAAAACATACACAAACTTACAAGTTATTTTAGAAGCATGCCTGGCATGATGTCCAATTACAAATTGAAGAAGCTCACTGCAACAAATTATTAAGTATAAGTAGGTAATAATTTCAGTGAGTTAGGGCTTAACATTGAAAACTGGGCCACTCACTACAGACAACTGAGATGTGAAAATTTAACTGTGCCATAGATTGAACTTTTTTTTTTTTCTTTTTCACATCAATACACACAATACATTACTATACCAAATGCATTTACCTGTACAGCAAGATCAGGATTTTGGCTTAATGACTGCATCATGCTTCTCATATAGGGTGCAGACAACATATTCTGCATAAGTTGTGGGTTTTCTGTTATCTGCTGCAATAAACTCTGCATTCCTGGTGTGTTGAACATACCAGCTTTAAAAAAAAGTAAAAGGCCACTTTAGCAAACATCCTGACTATCATCAGATGAATTAGACTACCTAGAACCAGGATATAATCACTTGGTTTCTAAGAGTTTTAGTCCCTGAAACATACCTCAATGCAGTTCTGCCTCCAGAGACATCCTAGAAGACAGAGGCTGTATCCAACAAGCAATCCCACTAAGTATCCAAAATTATTAGCTCTCACATTTGTCTCCAAACAGGAAAAATACTATCATTTATATAGAGATTCCCTGCCTTTGTTATTTTAAGGCAATACACAAGTACTATTACCACTCTTTGTTTACTTTTTATGTTTATTTTTCTACAGAGGACTTTGCTACTGGTCAAATGTTCTACAAAAGTAAATAGCACCAAAAACTCTGAAGCAAAAACTCTCTAATGAAAGCATAATTTCCTGCAAGTCCCAACTATGTGCAAATATATAAAATTGCAGTAACAAACATACCTCCTAGTCCAGGTCCCAAATTTGGTACAGTTGAGCTCTGCCCTGTGCTGCCAGAGGTGCTGTTTCCAGCACTACTGCTGCCACCACTCTCACCACTGGTGGTGGTACTTGTTGTGGAAGTCTGCGAGCTGGACTGAGGAGCCCAGGGATTTGGTAGAGGATCTCTATTTTCTGTACGAGATGGCTGACTGTCCCCTCCTGTTGATGCATTGCTTACTAAAGAAGCAAATGGGTTACCTCCAAACTACAGGGGAAGGAAAGCAAACATGTATTATCTGCTAAAGCAAACAGTTTATACATTGGCTATAAATGACAAATTACCTTCCAAAATTACAGAAGGTGGTAAGCGTTGATGGCTCTTGACAAGTCATACTCACCATTCTATAGTAATTCATTGTAAATATTCTGAAAAGACTAGAGATACTAGCCCATCCAGAAAAAATTAAATCACATTTTTTTGAAAGCAGTGTTCTACTACACTGGTATTTTGATCACAATAAGATTGTATCTTGCATACTGGTTTACAAATTCAAAGCCTTTTTTCCTTCCCATCTTAGGTTCCAAGTTACTAAACACACCCCTAAAAAAATATTCCTGGACCTCAGAATTTTAAGGCAAAGAATTAAAAGAAATTAAAATCAAGTAATACAGGAACCCATTAACTTTAAAATACTTTCTCAAATACACAAAGCAATACCTGTATTTCTTCAAGCTTAGAGAAGCACCAAATTTTTAAAGCTCTTTCCTCCTCCCCTCAAGAGTAAGAGACCACGTGTTGACTTCAAGCTTCAAGAAACATTTTGTCACATACGCATTTTGAAATTTACATTACTTACATGTTTTTGTTTTAAAAAAATTTTTACTTTCAGTGGCATCTGCAATCTTTTCTCACCTGTTCCTGTGCTGCATTCATCATTGGCTCCTGAATATCTGTGTACATACGTCGTAAGGCATTGTATCCACCTGGTATACTTTCAAGGTTGCTCAACGCTCGGTCTTGGTTTCGCATCATTTCCTGCATCATTGCAGGGTTTCTAGCAAGTTCTAGTGTCTAGAGAAGTGGAACGTTTAATCTGTATTAATAAGAAATCCATTCTAAGGCGAATGGATTTCAGCGTTTGGCAATATCTCAGTTACCACTGTTTAACCCAGTTTGAAATTATGATTAAAGCCAAATGAAGATGTCAGCTTAGTGGGACTCAAGTGAATTCAGTACTTAGCCAGCGTTCTACCACAACTGTCATTATGTTCATTGGGTCAGGAAGCACTGGCTAAACAGAAGAAAAACCTGGATTAAACTGTTCTTTTATTTCTTCATCTTCACAGCACGAAATACTCCTACCATTTCCAACATCATTACAACAGGCAGTTTATAGTAAGAAATTTAAAGTAAATACCTACATTTTCAGAAGCACCTATTTTTCTTCTGATACCTTCTGCCAAACACCATATGTTACATACCATTAATTTTAGAAGTACTCAGAAATACCCCCAGTTAGATAAAACTAAAATATGTGGTATTTTGGATAATTACTACTTCTGGTACAGAGGGTTTCAAGTGCACACACAGACATCCAACTCTAACCTCCGAAGGCATGATTACACAGTCCTCAATGTCAGAACGATGTCGCAGACCTTCTGAATTATCAGTCTATTTTGGACATTAACAACTAGAAACGCAAGTATCAGTTGTCTACAGCAATCTCTTACGGATTTTCTAGTAAGCCTAAATACTTCAAGAATATTTAAGCACGTCCAATTCCTGTTCTGTTGTTCACAGTTACAATATAATCAAAAGTCATGAACTTACAGAGATCCTTCCACATACCTGTCTCATTATATCTGGATTATTCAGCATGTGACTGATTTCTGGATTTCTCTGTATCAGTTGCTGCATTTGAGGGTTAGCCATAATTAACTGCCTCATCAGGTCAGGATTTGAAAGCATGCTCTGAACAAATGGATTTTCCATTATCTGAACCATCATTTCTGGGTTGGACATAAGTTGCCGTTGCATCTGACTTTGCAACTCTGAGAAGTTTGATGTATTTAAGCCCAGGCTACTCAGACCTGCAAAACCACCGAGGCCACCTTTAAGAGAATGAAAAAAGTATAACCAAACTTTCAGCTTCTAGTATACATTGAAACACATCCAGGTTCTTTCTAAATACAAAATACTTGAACTTATCCCACACTTTAAAGTAATGAAGATGAATGGAAAGTCTATCTTTGCAAGCTGTTAAGGAATTGTCCACCAAGAGTTCACTTCTTTAAGTAAGAAGACACACAAACAAAAATCCAAGAAACTGTTATCTGAAATAGAATGTGTTATAATTCTAACAGCTTCTTCTTCTCATTTTCAATAGGTAAGATACAAGGGATGTTTGATTGTCAGGGTCTTAGGTTCCTCCCCCCCTCCCAGCAACACTGACAATGCATTTATAATAATCATTTATCTGTCTCTTGGTTAGACTATAACCAAGAGAGAGTTCACAATATGACTCATATTCCTTATTCTAATCAAAAAGTAGAGCTCCTCTTCTCGCTAATGCACCAAGAACTAATTATGCTTTGAACTCCCCTCCTCTGCCGAGTCCAAACAAGAAATCTCAGAAAGTACTCATCAGTCTGAAGACATGTTTACACCTAAGAAAGCAACTGCTTACTATGGGTAGCTTTTCCTGTTCTACCTCTTCCCAGGACCCCAAAATCAAATGGCATGAAAAAGAATGAACCAAAAATCCCACTAAAAACACTAGATAGTATTTTTAAGTCAATAGACTACAGCCTCTTTATCCATAAAGAAAAGACTGATGCTATTAGACTTGGAACCTGAGAAATACCGAGTTGCAAGACTAGCAGCAATTTTGTTACTCCTGTTCCAGATCTTGGTTTCATTTTACAGGTCCAACTTCATCAAAACTCTCCTCACAGCAACTCAGATGCACTTTTAAGGAGCACAAGGGCACTGGAAGGAGTATCATTACCCATAGTGCCAGAATATAGCATAAGTGGCACCTTACTACTAAAGGTGAAACAGCCCAAGTCTGAAGTTTGTGGTGAAATACTGGAACAGGCTACCCAGAGAGATGGTATATACCCCATCCCAAACATTCAAGGTCAGGTTAGATGGAGCTCTGACAACCTATCTAGTTTAAGACATCCCTGCTTATTGCAGGGGGGCTGGACTAGATGTTCTTTGGAAGTCCTTTCCAACCCAAACTACTCTTATGATTCTATAAAAAATTAAGGAAACAACTTTCCTCTGGTAACTTACTGATCAGAAACCTTGTATAACCAATACCATAGATATATGTAATCACTTTTTTGGGTGGTGAGTTAGTTTGTTTTTAAAGTTTTCCATGCTATCTAACCAATATTCTTACCCAAGCCCAAAGGGTTACTATTTGTTGAAGCTGGTGTTGAGGTACTACCGCTTGATGTTGAAGTGGTAGCAGTACTCCCAGTGGTGTTTGCTTGTTGAGCTGGGTGGTCTTGTGATCTAAAAAAAGCAAGTTTATGAAGTTGCAACTTTAACAAGTTCATTTAAATAATGCTGTTAAATACAGGAACAGTATCATACTTGAGAATCTTAATCTACATTTTGATTCTTTCTCAAAAATCAGATTGTTATCTCTAGATGGTTTCCTGTAAAATCTTTCCGAGACATCCGTAATATCATCAGTTTTACAGAACAGTAGTTTGAAACATTAAGAAAACAGATGGGCACCACTGCAGCCATTACCATCTTCTCACCCTATCCCTGGGACACCCACCAATGAATTGTTTCCTCAGTCCTCTACCGTGCTTTAAGGATCCTTGCCTTATTCCACTGTACTCAAATACTACTGATTATGTCTGGGGCTTAAATAAAGCATAGCAAGATTTAATGTGTTGAATTTACTTAATGCCGCATCATTAATAGGATGCCTTACTGAATGTGAAATTCAGTTAACATTTCATTAGAAGTCAAATATGAGAATCTCAATAAAATTTAAGATTTCAAGAACAGGGTAAAAAAAAATGTTATATGAAGTTAAAGCCAGCATAATTTAGCATGGGCACTGAAGCATACTCAAGTCATATGCTGGCCATGCCCTTCTACTGCAGAGGCATAAACATGGGTGCTGCCATTTAGTGAAAGAGGTCAAGGAACTGAGCTTGTGTAAAACTAACCTGGCCTCTATTCAAAACAGAAAGAGGCTAACTTGAAACCCAAATGAGTTCTCCAGTCTGGTTCAACAATTAATCTCACAAATTCCTGTATCTGCAGGACTACAGCATGAAGTAACTTGTAGAAACTATGAATTCAGACCTCACACAAAGATTTGAGGATTCAACAGTACACTAAGTTTCATGCCTCGGTTAATCTCAGAGCACCTTTCTGCTGTAATGAAATTCTGTGATTCTTTCACTAAAGCAGAGGCTGGAAAAAAAAACCCAAAACAGAAACAAATCCAAATAAACAAAAATATCCAACCCAAGCCCAAGAGATGCCTCAGGTCCAGAGGCTCCCCTGCTATTTCTAAGAGTTCTCTGACTCCAGGCAAAACATTAGCTACCAAAGCCATAAACAGAAACTAGAGGCATGTGGAATACTTTGCACACTTTGCAAGTTCTTTCACCAAATCAACACTAACTTATAAGTAGCCTATTCTGCTGCTATACCCTGCTCATTTGACCAGTGTTCTTGTAAACAGGTAAATAAATCACAGCATGCCAAGTCATGAAGGTCTAAGATGCCATGGGACCAAGTCAACTTATTCAAGTTCTTACTGATGTTCTGGGTGTGAAGGAGGAGATATTGGTTTTGATATCTAACAGTTCTTGTTAAACTTGTGATTCCTACAAATTTGGTTTTGCATCTTTTAATATATATTCTTTTCTTGTTTCCTTTCATGTCTATCAAAACACAGATTTTGCCGAGTGAAAACCCGTTCTAGAGAAAATCTTTCAGACAGATGCTAACAATCCAGGAAAGGGAATCCTGGATAGCTCTGACATAAGTTGCCCTGACATAAGGCATCAGGTGAAACTCCTGAGAGGAAGCATTAATACTCTGTAACATTAATGGCAACTGTGAACTTTGAACACAACACAACTACCATTGACCATGTGGCTGTAACTTCAGTGAGGAAGATTATAGGCTGTACACTGACCATGGATCTTCTGCTAGAGGCACTTGGCTTCCCTTGGTCTAGAAAACACAGCAATCTTTCCTTCGTAAGCAAAAGGAAAGTAAAAAGCTTAAACCGTATTTGATTTTTCAACCGAAAAACTGTTTTGAGAAGCAACTGTAACTCTTCGTGTAACAGACAAGAAAGGTTTTCAAAGTAGGATAGAAAAGCAGACGACTGAAAACTTGCCGTTCATAGTGCTTCTATGGAAATTTGGGGTGTATTTCCTCAAGATAATGATTTGAGTATGAAGTCTGCCAGCCTCAAGTCTTTGAGTGAAATTCCCGTAAAGTGCACATCATCTTTTACATCCACTTTGCCATTATGTTTCCTCTGGCCGCTTATTAACAAATTATAGGTGTTGACTTGGAACTTTGTATTCAGAAATTCAATGCATCTTCACTGCCCATTGCTGACCACTCACTACTGCTCTGACACTGTCTAGGCCAGGTTACAAGATTACAGTGGAAGCCTGTATAATTTTGCGAAATGTAGCACAGTGATAAAATTTATCTTTTTTCAACACGGACTGGTTGGGATATATGAGGTTTCCTATTTCAAAGTGACACTTCTAATATTATTTAGAAGGGAAAAGATCTAGCTTTGGAACAGAACTTTTGTTTATTCAAGTATATGGCAGCAACAGCAGCAGCAACAAACAGAAAAGTAAGTGGCATAAAGTGGTTGGAAGCAATCCAATCTTGATACTCATGGCCAAAACCCAGCACTTGACAGGCCACATCAGAGGGGTCTAAGTCTTGCTTTTTGGGTGAAGCATAAACCCCAGGTATTTCATATACAGAATATTGAGGTGGTTCAGGACAACACTGTACTTTCTGAAAAGGTGATTTTCATTGTGCTGGCAGTTCTCTTTAGCAGGTCTTAGGAGCATACTTTAAGTTTATTCCAGCAAAGACAGTAGGTGAAAACATCACTGCTTCATTTGAAGACAAGGTACATACACGCAAAGGGTCTGTAGCTGGTGGGGTTTTTTTACTTCCTTGTCTGGGACACAATTAAAACATTCTGAAGATAATGGTAATACAGTCTTCTAGAATTCCTCAAAAAAAGCAGGAGAGGAGAGACAGATTGCAATGCTGACAGGACCAATGCAGGGACACCAAAAATTCCCCGAAAGCCATAGAAGTGGCATTGTGCATGGGTGCTCCTTTGCCCAGAGGCAAAATGCAAGAAAGTAAGAGAGACTGGCATGGCTATTTCAGTACGTACAGCTCTTGTAGGTTCAACCTATGAATCCTCTGGTGACTGTGCAAGTCAAAAGCATCCTGCTATCACTATGCACAAAGCCTCTCTGCCACACTCAAGACTGCAGGCAAAAAAAGCAGAAGTCATGACAATAGCATAATACTAGTTTAGATGCATGAAGCACAGAACCACAGTATTAGCTAATACCGTACACAAGATCTGGGTGGCTATCAGGTCTAAACTGCAGGCTGGGGAGGCATGGGGCAGGGAAGGGAAACCTCTGCCAGTGCAAACAAAAGTGTTTTGACAGAAACACAACCCCAAGACAGAGAAGATAGTCCCACCAGGAAGTGACCATGGAAATGAAGACATGATTTTCAAAGATGCCTACATTTAATACTAATGCTACTAATTTCAACAGGTACATAAATTTAATGCTATGTTATGAAGACGCCTCTGTGACTTGGTAAGGCCTTGAAATAGAAAGCATGTTTGGTTTCTGTCCTGAGTTGCATGCCCTTACCTTCATCATGTGACATTTTCCCACAGAAGGAGATCCTCACCACAGACAGGAAAGACTCAAGCAGAAGGGGAGCAAGAACACTCTCACTCTAGAATAACGCGTATTTCATTGACTAAGCAAGCTGCATTCAGTTGAGGGATGTATTACCCTACTTGCTGAAAGGATTTTTGAGTTTAGCCTTTTCCTTCTGGACACTTCACAGGAAGTAATGTGCAGATGACATAGCTCAACTGATGCAACTTTCTCATTGTCATTTTAAAGTTACTTCACCAAAACAAAAAATTCTTAAACTCCAAGGCCTTCTCTACAGCCAGATAAACTAGCTGCACTAAAGCAGTTCTCCAAAAAACTTCCTTGTCTTGTTTCATCAAACAGCAAGTAAGGATTCACTGCACGTTTTCACAATGAAAAGCTGCACAACATATCCATATGGATGGTTATGAGCTGGTGTCTAGACCTACGGAGCCAAAATACAGCCAGTATTCAGCACTAAAACCAAAAGCGCAAGACAGTTGCATCTAGAAACATGAACCCAATTAAAATACAAGACAAACCAAAGAAAAGAGCACTGTAACTTCAGACTTATTCTGCACCAACTGTGACTAAGGAGATGATTAAAGTGATTTAGTCCAATCTAGGTTTGCCAAACAGAAAGCTAGTAAGAATTCAGAGTATTTTCACTTCTTAGAGGTAAACAGAAGATCACTCATCAGTAAGGTTACCTGTTTTGCGTTTTGATAACCAGGTGAACAGTAAGTCCATCATGAATTCCATGCTGAGTCAATGTATCTTGATCTTTTAAAATTTTTCCAGCAAATATCAACACCAGCTGATCAGTGTGGGACTTGAAACGCTTAGAGATTTCTTCCTTGAACTAAACAGAAAATATTTACACAATTATGTAATTGAAAACTGAACCGTATTTTTGTATTGATTTAAGGACAATTTATTTTTTTCACTTTAATGTATTATCCTACTTGCACTGCAGATTGTTTCACAACATCTAGAAATTCTTTATTAAGTTTTCTTAATTTTTTTTGTCCATAGGAAAGTGGGAAATAGTTATTTTTATTTTGTATAATAAAAATCAAGAGTTTCACATCTAGACCACTAGTTATGTAACTACCAAATAACAAAATTCAGACTCCACTTAAAAGACTACTATGGCTTCAATTAGGCATCCATCCATGACAATAAATATATACAAGTATGTATACTACTTATATATGCACAAATATATACACACCATAAATACTTTTATATAATTATATACTAGTGTGCATATAATTATATAAAAGTAAGTATACACTGATACATATATATACACACGCGCGCGTGCCACTGAAACCATCCATTGCTGAAAGACTGAGGATGGAATATCACAAGTATGATATATATGTCTACACTTTTGCTGGAAATAAACAGAGAAGTATCCTCTCTTCTTAGACATATTTTTGCTGCCTTCCATGTATCAAAATTAGCTTTCCCTTCCATGCAGGTAAAAGTTACCTCTCAAGTGGCTCTGCTTTCTCATTCAACATATAACATAGCTACACGAAATACTGTTGCAGCCCAGAGCATGGCTAATAGCCACATTCTTCAGCTGACCAGGAAATCATACCCTCATTAAAACAACTGAACATGGATGCCTATCATGTACCTCCTTGCCTTCCTAGCCAATAATAGCCATGTTACGCTTTGACTGAGTTCTGACTGGGATTTACTATTCTCTAGAAAAATGCTCTCACAGAAAGAAAAAAAAAAAAAAAAGAAACAACAAAAAAACCCCACAGAACTTAAAAAGGAAGATACCCAAGAAAAAATGCTAAGGAATTACCTGATTATAAGAAAGCCTGATAAATTTATTCAATAAAACTAGTCAGTAGGCTAAGTTTTTTAAGAGTATCCCAGACAGTCAGAAACTCCTTCAGCAGTTCACCCTATTTAACAGTTTAAGTTAGTTGACCATACTACTTTAAAAACCTTCCCAAACAGCCTACGGAGGTCTCACTCTTATGAATATAAAATATTAATCTTTCAATTAGTTATGAATAATTTTCTAAGTAAAATCCCACTGTATTAGGCTTTGAAGGTTCTTTTAGTATAGGAAGAGGGGAAAAACCAGATGGGGGGAGGAGGCAGGGAGAGAGTGTGTCTAACAACAGAGGTAAAAAATTTCTGTGTTTGGGTAGGAGGTTACCCTTGGTTATTAGAAGTCTACTCACACAGCATTAGTTCTCGTTCTTGGGGAAAAAAATTTAAAAAACTTATAAAGTCAGCCTTTATACTCACAATATTTAGAGTTGCAAGTATTCCAGAAAGTCACCCAGTCTACTTCCTCCCAAAGTGGGTTACTTAGCTGAATTATTCCTGACATGTTTATCTAGTCTGTTCTCTTCAGATCCCCAGCAACTTTTTTCTAAGAAACCTGTTCCAGCATTTCACTGTCCTATTTTTTCATTGTCTTGTCCACAATGGACAATCCAAACAGACCGTTGTTCTCCTTAGAATAAAGGGTTGCAGTAAGGCTAATCTTTCATTGAGGGCTGTTTTCTAATCCGATCATTCCCGTCACACTCTGGATTTTCAAATCCAGTTACATCATTTTGTCAGTGGGGAGCTCAAAACTGGATAAAATATTCCATACCGGTTCTTATCTATACTTAATGGAACAACAGGATAAACTCCACATCCTGCAAACCATACTTCTATTTATAAGAAAGTGAGAAAACATTCATGTAACAGTGCTGACTTATTTAACAGCTATAAACTCTAGACTCTTTTCTGCAGAGCAACTGTTCATGCAGTTGCTTCTTATTCTGTGGTGTTCTAGTTCATTATTCTTAATACACATTCTAATGTAGCATAAAACCAGCAGAAATACAATTTCATAGAAAGCTAATGCATAAGAATAAAGGACTACCACACTGTGCCAAACCAAACCTATTTACCCAAACTCATCACATTTTCAATATGTTGTGACTGTGAAATCCACAACTTAATTCTCATCAGAAGGCTGATGCTGTAGTATAAAAAATATTCACAGAATCACACAATATTTTGAGTTGTAAGGGATCCATAAGTATCACTGAATTCAACTCCCTGCTCCTCAATGGACTACCTAAAATTAAACTGTATGATTAAGAGCATCATCCAGACACTCTTTGACCTCTGACCAGCTTGATGCCATGACCACCTCCCTGGGGAGCTCATTCCAGCAACTGACCACCCTCTCAGTGAACAGCCTTTTCCTAACATCCAGTCTGAACTCCTTCCTGATGCAGCTTCATTCCATTTCCTTGTGTCCTACCACTGGCCACCAAAAAGATGAGCACCTCCTCCTCCTCCGCTGCCTCCCTTCAGGAAGCTGTAGACTCTGACAAGGTCACCCTTCAGCTTCTCTTCTCTAAGATGAACAAACCAAGTGACCTGGGCTGCTCCTTCCAAGTCTTGCCATCAAGGCCCTTCACTGTCTTGATCACCCTCCTTTGGACACACTCTAGTTTAATGTCCTTCTTTAAATTACGTTATCTTAAACCAAGCCCTGTGACACACTTCCAGAAGATGCTATTTACCCATCAGGTTAAGGAAACAAAACCCCATTTCTAGAACATAACCAAACAGTACATAATGTTACTAGTATATAGCCATCAAAAGGCTATAAAATTCCTTTTCTCTACTTGCATTTAATGCTATTCAGACCTACAAAACAATACTACAGTATGACATGAATGCAACAGTCAATATACCAGGACCCCCAAAACAACTTATACGGCAACATACATGCATGATCCAAATGCACAATCAATCTTTCCAGTCACAATAATAAAACTGTCAAGAAAACAGCCAATTCTGACTGAGGTTTATTTACATAAAAAGCCCAACCAAGATGAAAGGGGGGGGGGATCAACACCTAATGTGTTGCTTCTGGGGGGAAAAAATAAAAATCAGAAGACAAGGATAAGTCTCATCTTTGGCATCACCTGATCTCTGCTAATACTAGAAGACTATTAGCTTTAGGCTGGAGTTTGTCACAAGTCACTACTGTTTGCACTGTGAAATACAGTCAAGGAGGATGGAAGAGAAGACTTCCATTCTGTATGCAAAACCTACCTTTGGTATTATCAGTCTCTCACTGTTAATGGTAACTGAACTGCAAGTCCATTCCCCCACAGTGAAGGGAAATCACAGAATTTTCTTCAAATTCAGACAACAAAAGGACGAGCAAAATGACTGGCAAATGCATTCTTACTCCCACAGACCTTATCTGTGTAGCTTTTATAGGACTCCCCACCACTCTTACTGGCAAGAAATAATTTGAGGGGTAAGGTGCTACAGCACTACAGTAATGAAAGACAGCATAAAAAGTGAAGCCAAATTTCTCAATTCTCTTTTCCCTAAACAGAACTGTAAACATTAATCTGGTACATATTGCCTCAGAGCCTCAAATTAAACATATGCAATCAATAGCAAAGGGAATAAAGCAAATGAGATTATGATTATGGGAATTAATACACATTTGTAAGAAAAAGCACTATCAGTAAATTATAGTTTAAATACTTTGTTACCAGGGAAAATGAAAGCAGGAGTTTGAAGTGTCACTGACTGGAAATAATGAGCATTTCTGTCCAGTTTTCCCACTGCACTAACTCTTCACTTTTGTTAACATAATCTGAAACCACTGCTTGGTTTATTTGCTTTAATATTCTAAAATGCAAGTTCTAGCTCACTGTAATAATTCTAGGCACTGTGATACTAAAAAAAGATGTTCAGTTTGAGCGAAGAAAAGGACTTAAAGTTGTAAAAATAATGTTTCACCATACCCAACACCCAGCACAGTCACAGGAACTAGTTCATTGTAGTCCTCTAGTCACTGACTAAAAATTATGTATAATTAAGTCAATTGTAGACATTAATAGACAAATCAGTGGACAGAAACACAATGGGAGTCAGACTGAAACACAAGACTAACATCTAGACAGAGTCCTAGTTTCCCTAGTGAGTAAATGAGAACACAGTAAGAGTGAATTAATTCAAGGTCACAACTTCCTTAAAGCATGGAAACTTGTAGATTTGACATGAATTAGAGCAAATCTAAAACTAGTCTTTTTGAAGCACTTTGCCCATATTACCATTTTACCTCAAGCTGACTTGTTTCTATCAACTTTTTTGTTTTTAAAAGGACAGGAACAGTGTCATTTTTCACATTGAGAACATTCACTTTTTTTTAGCAGCACACCAGCACTTCTTGTTTATACTCTCAATTTCCATGTTAAATATCCTCATCTTTACACAGCTTTAAAAAAAACTTAGCCCAGTACTGTGCTAACAAAACTTGGATTTTTTCATTCTATGTTAAAACAAAAATAAGCTGTGAAGCAAGTTAGGACTTCTATCACACCACCTCAGCTTATTTCCTGTGAAGAATTTTGCAAAGGGTGGACATCATGATGTTAATGCCCAGTGCTGAACAAATGCGTACTTCCACCTGACCTAGTTAAAGTAAACATTTTGTCACTTAAAGCAAGTATCTGAATACATGAGTAGAACAGCTGACTAAGACTTGTTTTGCACTGTCAGGTTGCAGAGCAGATCCCTACTTCAAACATTAACATATTAACATCTGAGCATCTGACAAGTAGGCCTAGGAAGGGCCTGGTACAAAGTTATTCTAGGCAAAGTAAAAAATACTAATATGCAAACTGTCCTTCCGTATGTTACCACTACGTAAGGACTCAAAAGCTTCTGCTGCCTCACTCTATGACGTCAAAAACAGCAACTGTAACAACATTACTATCCATTCACATGACAAGCACTGTGAAAAAGCAGTGAAAACAGGGAAACAAATAAATGAAAAATACTTTCCCAATCCTCTCAACCTTGGCTTAATGAGACACACTTAAAAATTAAATTACAGTAACAGTCTGAAAGAGGCCTCAGGGAATCAACATCCAATTCCCACCGAAAAGTAGGAAAAAACAGGCCCCTAAACACTGCAACCGCTTCAAAGATACTAAGCCTCAATTTTATCTAGATGATAATAAAAAAATAAAGTTGCTGTATCTCCCCACACACTCTGTTTTGAATACAGTAGTGGATGACACGGAAGCAAAAGCTTGTACCCAGAGGGCTGAACTGCAGTTCACATTCTCAGCAGTCCCTCCAGCAGTTCTACTACAAAGAGCTTCACATCACATTACCTTGTTCAGCACTGCCATTTCAAATGATCATTTAAACTTTCAGCTGCTATTCCTATTAACTTAACTGTGTAAGTGCATTAGTAAGATCCTACTCTTACACCTACACCTAGATGTTTCAACAGAGGCTAACTTTGATGACCTCTGGCTTTCTTCTATAGCATAGAATGAAAGGCTACAGGTCCTCCTGACCCAAGAAGTTAATGAACCACAGACTCACAGCAACACAACCACCGATAGCTTTCCTAATGAATCATACCTGGTGATCTTATGACTGGGACTTAAAGTGAGTCAGTGGAGACAGGGTTTCATTGCACAATTCTTGGACATATACAGGAAGGGGGACACAAATTTGTGGTTTTAAGTAGGAAAGCACTTTTAGCCCACAGCCTATAGCATGCAGCAGATAAAATGTAGTCAGATATGCATCCCAAATCAGGCTTCTATATAAGCGTATTCTCTCTTTCACAACCCAATGCAGTTACTATCTTCCTGCACCCTTGCCAGTGACCCATGCTAGTTTCACAATCCAATTATTTCCTCAAATTCCTGCAACCCAAACTCATCTCAAGAAATACATTCAGTTTCCTGATGAGTTTGCAAGGCTAGTAGCCCATACAGGAAAACTGCAGAAATGCAACCTAGTGGAAAGGGCTCAGGACTTGTGTTCTAGCTAGTTCTATTGCTTTCACACATCCTTCAGCAAGTCACTCCACTCCTCCATGCTTTGACTTAGAAGAAATGGTTACCAATACTTCCCTTCTCCATAAAAACACTTTGCAATCTACCAGTGCAAAGTGCTGTCCTTGCAACAGAACTAGTCTGTTCTCTAGCAAGGCACCAAGACTGGAAAAGGGCATAAAAGGATTAGGTGTAAACCAGGATTCTTTCAGTAGAGCTCCTTCCTGAGAATCCACCCTATACTTTCTTTTTCATGAGACAGCATAAGATGTTTTATCCTTTAACTTAACTGGGAAGACCTTGGGCAACATCCATTTTTCCTGGGGAAACACCAAGATGGGAGTTACTGCTGACAGAATTTCTTCTCATCCAACTTTAAACTGGTAAGTGTCTTTAAACAGTTTGACTTTAGCAAGTTTCAAATTTAAGGTGATACTGAATATAAACATGAATGGACTACAGATATAATAGCTAACATTCTTTTTAGCCTGCCAGTGGAAGCAAACAATTAATGCCATCTAAAACAAGAAGTATAAAAAAAAGCATTTTTCTCCATATATTCCCAATATATGGAGAAAAATATATTCCCAATTTTTAAGATTTTGGCCTAACCTTACTCCCATACAGTGACCCTTCTTACATATCCAAGGTTTACAGTCACTAGATTAAGATGTTGACTGGGCTCTAAACATGAGAGCTCTATCACCTCTTACCATGAGACCTCTATCACAGCTGTTTATTCATTAGAGTTTTCTCTGCTGTTGCAATTTTGAACAGTATACAGGACAATCTTTAAAGATTCTGTGATACTCCTGACCCATGACTGAGGGTGAAGGTGTTTTGCAAGCAAAACAAACTCACACAAAATCACAGGAGCAAGGCAGGCCCTATGCAACATGAATAAAGTTTAACAAGGATTAAAAACCTGAAATATTAAAAAGAACCTGTACTCTGCGGGAAAGTATCTGCACACAAGACACTTCACAGTATTATTTAAATAGGTACTCTTATTTTACTATATCTGCCAGTCATTTATCAGAAAACTTGCTAAGTACCATGGTTTGATAACTGATACTTCGGAGTTGCATCTAACTAAGCCAATTGTCAGTAAAATCAATAGACCTTTTCCTAAATGTTTCTGTTCTACCAAACAGCCATCTACCATTGCTCTAAAACAATTTTTACCAAGTTTCCAAAATGAGAAAAAACTCCAAACCTTAAGAAACATGAATAATCAGGAGTATTTATGGAGCTATATGCATATATATGCAGTAGAGTCCACAGATGTGTTTCAATGCACCGAGACACCAGATGATGGAAAACCTAATGTTAAGCAATTCTGGTAGTCAATTCACTTGAGTGCCAACAGAAAGCTAAATCATAACACTGGAAAAGAAAACAAACTGAACTCCATTATCCAGTTTCAACCTTTTTTGGTTGTACCCTTCAGCAATCCCTGGACTACAGAAAAACAGAGAAAGGATTGGATTAAGTTAAGAACAGTTTAATTTTAACTCCTTTATGAAGCAAAACATTACATAAAATATTAAAAGCATATACAAGTCAGGAAAGATGCTCCACTACCAAATTACCCAATGCTCCCCTTAACATTTATACCTATGTGATCTTTATAAGCAGAACATTAGGAATTTGGGATTTTGAGAACTAGGCACAAATCTGAAACCCTGGATTTACAGATTTGAAGTTTCAACCATAAACTGCATTCAGTTGTAATCAGAGAATACAACCTCATGAGGCCTCCAGTTGACAAAAAGCATCCTTCAACACAATGTATACATTTACACATGTAATTCAGTAAGTCAGGCTTTTACCTATAATTTAGTGTAGTACAGAAATCACTTATTTTCAAAAGCATACTACAAGCTGTTAAATATGCTAATACTAAAAACTGTATCCCACACTGAAGAGACATTCCATTAAAATGTTGAAGTTAAATAGATATGGGGGAAAAATGCAAAAGAACCAAATCTGTTTTCTGTGGAACTAAACTCAATTTCACTAAGTCTTCCAGATGGACATTACTCCAAAATTTTCAGATAATCACAGGATTGACAGTAATTATAAGAACTGCAAGCTTCTGAAATTATCAGTGCAGATTTGATATATGCACTGTTTGTTGGCTTAAGTTAAAAATATACAGCAAGTTTCAGAGTTGTCATGTTCACAGAATGCACAACTTGGTATCTTGCAGTCTGCATATGCACTGCTGGACAGTAACTCTGAACCAAATATAACAATCTCTTGAACGCTGCAAATGTCAACATTGGGCATTAAAAGAAATGCACTATGAAGTTTCAGCAAGCTTTAACTCTTCCAAAATTCCCTCATTGCGTAAACAGTCTCAATGATGAAAGTAAAATGTTTTTTCCATTTAACTAGTTCCAACACCTCACCACTCAAACAATTCAAGTCATTCACTAAGACATAGAGACACAAGTCGTCCATAACATGAGCACTTTGCCTTTGCACACAGGCTTTACCAAAACACACGCTTAAGTCACCTGTGCTAAGCAAGAGATTGCCAAGATTGATGAAGTCAGAAAATGAACTGGGGGTGGGGTGGCATTGGTCCTTACAGTGCAGGACAGAGGCAAAAGACAGTTTTGCTAAGCTCAGGTGTCAGCACCGTCAAGAGTCGGCTTAAGTCAGCAAGCTTACAGGTATTTATCTTTACACACCATATATTCTTGCTTTTTGCAAAGACTTCACGATCAGTGTCATACCCAGTCAAGAAAGCAAATATTTGGTCTTTGCCCTAACATTGAGCCAAACTGTGCTCAGTACAATCAAATAGGTTCAACAGAGAAAAAGACAGATGGGTGGCACTTGCAATCAACTGACCTCCCAGAGTGGCTTTGTACTTGAAGGTAATTTTCCATTCCAACCTGCATATCTGCTGTTCTAGCTGCACAACAACAGTATCAGCAATAACAAATCCTACGTTGCTGAAGTCTTCCAACGTAGGGAAAAGTCCTCCTTGACTTAGGGTGGTTGCAAACCTGATTTACATTAACGAGCCGACATAAAATATGTTTTGTGTAGCCCTAAATTTGGCCCTGATGACCCAAAATATTTAGCTAAAAATCTAGATTTTTGTTCTGGCAGTTTTCTGAAATGACTACAGACAAACAAACAAGTCAGCCCACAAAGTTATAATATTAGCTCCAGAAACATGTAACTGAATGGGGTTTATTTTGCTGTTTTAGGGTTACCTGGGTGGTTTTTTTCAACCTACAAATACAGCAAGCATTGCAGGCCCACCTACACCAACAGAACAAACCACCTGCTGATCCCAGATGCATTTGAACAGATACTTGGTTTGAGATCAACCTATTTTCAAGGCTGGCTCTAGAAGCATAACATCTACTGTTGATGCTTATTATTAAGAACAGCCGATTTTTACAGTTTAAAAGCAACAGCCAGTACTAGTCATACTACAGGAACAGTGCAGTTTTTTAGTACTAGTTACGACACTGTCTGAGACGCAAAGCAAACGGTTGACCCATATGGGCAACCTTACTTCAAGAAATCAAGATGTAACTGTAGATTTTATCTTTTAACAACAGCTCCAAGGGAGACAACATTTGGACTTTAAGGTATATGTGGACAACAAAGACATTTCAAGCAGTATGTTCTATTAATTACCTAAATTTGTGTGGCTGCTTTCAGTAAAAACTCATGTTCTTGCCAGGTTGTATAACTATTTGAGTTTAAGACAATTGCTCATTTGAAAACCTGGCAGCCTCACTGGCATTCACATTTAAAACAATCTTGCTGAAGTGGAAAATATTATAAAATTCACATCTTAAGTAAATCATGTTTATAATTCTTGAAGGACCTAAACTAACAGCAGACTGCTTTTCAGGACAAATGCGATCCTCAAGTCAGATCCAGCGTATGAATCTCTCTTTAAAAAAAGAAAAACCCAAACCAAACCCAAACAAAAAACAACACCCACACAAAACCCCCCAAACCTGCAAAGACTTAACAAAAACTGCATGACACAGTTCACAAATCTGTGGAGAACAGAGAAGCAAAAAGCACCCCTTTCAGACTGAGATTGCTGGGAAAGCAGTGGACAACATTAAAAAGCAAACACAGTCATTTTACCTTTGGGAGAAATGCCTAGATTAAGCTTGCAGAGACAGTAGCTGATACATACAATACTGCAGCTGCCAAAATATCTGAAAATGTCAGTGAAGACAAGACAGTAGTCTCACCCCCCTGGCAGCTGGAGTGAAGACCTCAATGAAACTTATGCCTGGGATACTTATAAGCCAAACGCTGACACAAAAAAATCTGATTCTAAACCAGACCCAGTGTAAAAGCTAGTGGGGGGGTGGGTGGGTGTGTGGAAGCGGAAACAGCATTTTGTCTCTGTACATTTACTAACTGGAACAAGAGTCTGATATTCTAGCCAAGGTGCAGGCACTAAATTTTACACTTGGGAGCCTTTACTTCATTTTTTGTATTCTCCTACAATAGCCACACAATGCCTTTGAGCTCACTCATTAGGTAAAGGAAAAGATTTCAAGCTCCGTAACTAGACAACAGTGGCACTATCACACATGTAACCTCTTTTTGGTGGAGTTTGCAGTTACCAACTGTACCAAAAAAATGTGAAATCGTACTGACCTGCCACATTTAGAGACATTTCAATAAGGACTTCAGAGAAATTCTATGGAAAACGAAGTAAGCTTTGACTCTCCTTCAGGGAACTTCACTTTCTGGAGTATTTAGCACAGCAACGTCTACATCCTTCACCAAGTGGGAGACTCTGGCTTTACAGCACCTCTACCTTACAGTTTAATTATACCTTTTCTATGATTTCTAGTTTTCTAATTCAAATAATGAACTTCTAGTCAATACTTGCAAATAGTACTGATTGATTCAGTAGCTGTCACTGCTTCTGTTGAGCCAAAGGTGCCACTGGGCACAGGCTCCCACAAGAATGCAAAAAAGACCCTGATAATTCAGACCTGCCTAACAGTACTGCCACGCTAAGTACTGCATAAATAACTAGCACAGTTAAGTACAGCATGCATGCTTTATTTGTACTGTAAATATTACAAACAGTCTAGAGACATAACTTCCCTAAAATGCAGGCATCTTTGCATAACCTGCTTGCTGCTTCTAAGGACAGTTTTAGATCAAGGTAACCACCGGCAGTACACAGCTGCAACGCAAGGTGATTGCATCTATTTTCTACAGTCATGCTCGCTAGCCAGCCTACTTGCAGACTGAGTCAGCTCGACAGGACAACTCACAGTTAGAAAAGGAGCCACATCCACCTTCCGGCCCGGCTCTCAGCATTGCAACAGCGAAGAGAAAAGACGGAGAGGGGAGGAGGAGGTGAAGCGGGAGGTTTCTTCACTACCCCCGCTAGGCTCAGATGGCAGCGGCCGGCTCCTGGGCCGGGCCGGGCCCAGGCCAGTCCGAAGAACAGGAGCTGCTTTGTCACCGTGACGGGCCCTCGCCCTGCAATGCTGGAAGCGGGAGCCGCGGGCCTGGTCTCCTCTCCCAGACCGCGCTCCGCCCGGCCCCGGGCCCCAGCCCCGTCCTGGCTACCCCCGCCAGGCCCCGCTGCTCGCTCCCTCGCCCGCCGGCCCCTCGGCCCGCCGCGCTGCCCTCACCTGCCGGACACTGCTGGTCTCAGACACGGCGAACTCCTCCTTCTCTTTGGGCGTCTTCACCGTGACTTTGATGATCCGCGGCTCGGCGGCGGCGGCGGAGCCCTGGGCGGGGGACTCCGGGGGGCTACGGCCCCCCGCGGGACCCTCCGCGCTCTCCGACATGGCGGGGGGGGGTGGGAGACCTGGCCGGCTGCGCCCGCGCGCTCCCACCGGCTCGCCACAGACCCTCCGCGCTGCGCAGCGACCCCGACGCCCGCCCCGCAGCCGCGACCGGAAACAGCCCGGCTCCGCCGCGGCGCGCGCTGATGACGCCCCGCATCGGGGAAGTTACTAGAAAAGGGCGGTGCCTGCCCGGGTGTGGGCTGGCCCGCCCCGCCCCCGCGCGCCGGAGGAGCCCCGCGCATGCGCCGCACGCCCCGGCCTCCGCAGCCGCCGCCGCCGCGGGGGGTTTGAACGCTCGGTCTGCCGTCGTGGAGCTTGGAGTTCATGTTCAGATCCAGCGGGGCGCTGTGCTTGGAAATTTCACGGAATCGCAAGTGGTCAGGGTTGGAGGGGACCTCTGGAGATCATCTCGTCCAACCCCCTGCTAAAGCATGTTCCCTCAGAGCAGGCTGCACAGAATCAAGTCCGGGTGGGTTTTGAATGTCTCCAGAGAAGGAGACTGCACAGCCTCTCTGGGCAGCCTGTGCCAGGGCTCTGTCACCCTCAAGGTAAACAAGTTCTTCCTCATATTCAGATGGAACTTCCTAAACAGGCTGCACCGGCCCATCTCTCTCGGCCTTCCCTCATGAGGGAGGTGCTCCAGCCCCCCCACCCCCTTGGCAGCCCCCCGCTGGCCCCTCTCCAGTCGCTCCCTGTCTCTCCTGAACTGGGGAGCCCAGCGCTGGGCACAGCACTCCAGGTGCGGCCTCAGCAGGGCAGAGCAGAGGGGCAGGACACCCCCCGCACCCGCTGGCCACGCTCCTCCTGATGCAGCCCGCGCTGGCAGCGGCCTTCTTGCCCACCAGGGCACACTGCTGGCCCACGGGCCGCTCGGTGTCCTCCAGGCCTCCCAGGCCCTTCCCCGCAGAGCTGCCTGCCAGCAGGTCAGCCCCAGCCCGTGCTGGTGCGTGGGGTCGCTCCCCCCCGGCGCAGGACCCTACCCCTGCCTTTGCTGAGCTTCATGACGCCCCCCCTGCCCCACTGCCCAGCCTGCCCGGGCCCCGCCGAACGGCAGCGCAGCCCCCGGGGTATCAGCCGCCCTCCCAGCGCTGTACCACCAGCAAACTCGCTGCGGGCACGCTCTGCCCCTTCACCCAGGGCGCTGGGGGGTGGGCTGAGCAGGACGGGACCCGGTGCTGAGCCCCGGGGCACAGCGCTGGCTGCGGGCCCCCAGCTGGGCTGCGCCGCTGGTCACAGCCCTCTGGGCTCTGCCATCAGCCAGGTCTCAGCCCACCTCCCTGCCCACGCGCCCAGCCCACCCGGCCTGCGCTCACCTGTGAGGATGTTATGGAAGACAGTGTCAAAAGCCTTGCTGAAGTTCAGGTAGTCGAGATCCACCACTCTCCCCTCGTTTGTCCATCCAGTCATTCCATCATAGAAAGCTATCAGGCTGGTCAGGCATGATTTACCTTTGGTGAACCCATGCTGACTGCTCCTGATAAACCTTCTCCACACGTTTAGAGATGATTTCCAGGGATGGAGGTGAGGCTGACCAGGTTGTAGTATCCTGGGTCCTCCTTTTTGTCCTTTTTAAAGACTGGAGTACACTGGCTTTTCTCCAGTCATCAGGCACCTCTCCTGTCCACCATGATCATTCGAAGATGATGGAGAGTGGCTTAGTGCTAACATCTGACACCTACCTCAGCACTTGGGAGTGCTGGATTTGTGAGGACCCATGGATTTGTGGGTGTCAAGTTTGCTTAAGGCTAAAGTGTTCTTTAACATGATCATCCTCAACCAAGGGAAAGTCTTTCTTACTCCAGATTTCCCCTCTTGCCTCTAGGGTCTGAGAAACTGGAGGGCTGGCTTTGGCAGTAAAGACTAAAACAAAAAAGGCACTCAGAAACTCTGCCTTCTTTGTGTCCTTCGTCACCAGGGCATACACCTCATTCAGCAGCAGGCCCACATTTTCTGTAGTTTTCATTTGCTACTGATGCACTTGAAGAAGCCCTTCTTGTTCTTGACATCCCTTGACAGACTTAATTCCAAGTGGACCTTAGCTTTCCTCATTGCCTCCCTGCATGTTTTGATAAAATTTCTATATTTCTCCCAATATGGATTTTCCACATCCCATAAACTTCACTCTTCTGTTTGTGTTTTGCCAGAGGCTTCTTGCTCATCCATGCAGGCCTCCTGTCCCCTTTGCTTGATTTCCTGCTCATGGGGATGCACCGATCTTGAGCTTTGAGGATATTATGTTTGAATATGAGCCAGGTCTCTTGGACCCCACTACTTTCTAGAGCCCTAACCCATGGGATTCCTTCAAGTAGATCCTTGAAGAGATCAAAGTTAGGTCTCCTGAAGTCCAGGGATACAATCCTACTTAATGTCCTGCTCCTTCCACGCAGGATCCTGAACTTCACCATTTCATTTACCCGTTTCAGGTAAATATGTGACGAAGGTTAGTAGGAGTTTCATGGTGTTGGGAGTGCAGATGCCTGACACGCAGCTGCTGTTTGCAGGAGCTCTAATCCATAACACAATGACACGTAGCATAGCATAACCAAGGCCTGTCATGACCTGCGAGGTTTTTGTATTGGAAAAAGCAAGAAAACTAACTTGGTACAGCTTGTGAACATACATTGAGGAAACAAATCACACCTTTTAAGCTGCTTTTAAGTTACTTACTTGGCACCAGCTAAACGGTAATAAATACTGAACATTTACTACTTTAAAAGTAGTATTGTTACGGAGGCGTTCCGTAGCTGGGACTCAGATTTTCCTCAAACTTGGACCCAAAAACCTTATTTACTAATTAAATCTAGTATCACCAAATTAGGTGTTTTCCCAAATTATGAGTGATTTTCCTGTCTCTCAGGAAATTCAAGATACCTGTTATTGTTTTGGTGTGAAATATGTGTGTGGCTTTGAATTCTAGACTCAAATACCCTTTCTTCCTTATCCTTAAATAAGAATGGGCTTTTCCCACAGTAACCTGATTTACCAGATGATTTGCTGGCTTCGTCTGCTGTTGGAATAATCTCTCAGGAATTCAATGTAAATTTATTCAGGTGATACTAAAAAAAGTTTAATTCAACATGGTAGGCTCCAACCATCTAAAATTTTTACTAAAGGAATGTAAGATCTGCTAAGAGGTTTTAAAATAGAAATACCAAAGACTGGCTGAAGGCAATCCCAGGTTTTGCCTGTCTTAAACCTTTGGTTTGTTGCAGATAAAAAATAATTTCAGGCGTATTTAACCACTTAGCCTTTCCTTGGTCACATTTGTTCCTTTTCCACATTAGTCGTGACCCTACAAGTCTTTGAATTCTGCTGCAGCAGAGCACTTCGACACATGCCAGTGCTACACCATCTTGTTGACAGGCAAAGTAAGGAACATTATGAAGTAACATTTTGCACTACCATCAAGCAGTGATTTCAAGCAGAAATCAATCAGATCAAAGTGCAAGGAGATGTTCCTCATCCCAGGCTGTTATTAGTTTATACATTTAGCTCATGCTGACTGCATAACTTGAGTAGATTTTGTACTGGAGTAGCACAACTGCTACTTGGTTATGGTTAGCACAGATTTACAAGTTAGTTACTGATGTACATTTGTTATAAAGGGACAAGGATACTAAAAAATCATAGAAAATAGCTTGAAAGCTATCAAAAGTTCTCAATTAAGCAGAGGAAATTTTACCAAAGAATGGTTGTTTCTTCATTGTAAGTTAGGCACAGCTAACAGGCATATGGGAGTTCATTTGCCAGTACCAGAAGCATCCAAGTAGAAAATACCTTAAACCAGAACAACAGCCTTGTGTGTTCACGGTCAGGTAGTTGACAACACAGTTTATACACAATGCATGGAAAATGAAAATGGTACAGCAAAGAATTCTGAGTTCTTAATCCTCCTTAGGCTGATGGGTATTTAAATTCTTCTGTCTTTCCTCTTGCTTTTTCTGTTCTTTACCACTTCTTTCCACCTGTGCTTTTATTTCCCCATCCTATAACCATCTGTGCAATTCTTCATCAATTTCTGATCCTAAAAAATATAATGCAGAATGTTTATTAGAGAGAGCAGCTTAATATTTATGCCACTTCCTTTTCCTCACCCGTGGTCACCGTATTTACTGCTGAAGTTCAGCTTAATTCCCAGCTCTGACAAGACATCTTCAATTTGCTATTTTTTCCATAGGCAGTTGGTTTAAACCAATGCAAAGATACCTAAGCTGACTTGAAACAAACAAACAAACTGAAAATGAACTTGCAGTGATCAGAAAGTATTTTGCATCAAAATGAAAATACTGGCTCAAGTTGAGTGGAACTACATTAAGAATATTGGTAAAATATTTTTAACCTGTTTGGCTAAACTCAGTTTAATGTTTTATCTGAAGTTAGTGATGCAATTCTGAATTTAGACAAGGTCTCAGGTGGTCTAATGACGGTAAAACTGACATGCAAGAATTCCAAAGTTTTTCTGTAAACTACAAATAACATTCCTTATATATTTCTGAATATTAAAACCAAAACATAACACAATCATTTGTGAATTATTCTTAATATATAAAGGAAGAGTATAGATTTCTACTTTCATATGACCTTAAAAAAGTATCTATATGTTGTTTCCCATTTCTGATTTGCCAGAAAAAAAGTTAGGACTTTTGATTGGGACAGTTAAAGGGGGTAAATTAAAAAAGCTGCATGCTAAAGTATGATTGGATAGACAGCAATTATCTTCTGCTGTGAATACGGGGCTCATCGTGTGGAGACTCTGTCTTCAGTATAGCAAACCACAAGCATAATGCCTTGCTAAATCTGAACCAAAGGGCAACTTCCTTGTCAGCTCATCAGTAATTCTAATAAATGAAATGCTATTGTCTCACTTTCAGCGAGGTTTGCTTTTTTGGAGGACACTAAAGATCTTTGTAAAAATAGCATTAGGCAGGAATAGAGCCTTGAGATTCTGAACTGTGACTGCTAGTTCTTGGCTAAAATCACACACTTAGAGTCTAGGGAAAAAAAGTCAACATTTTTATTATCCTGATCTGTTAACAGATTTTTTCCAATTGTACATTATACTGCTGTACTATTCCTACTTATTTTTGTTGGTTTGATTCACAAACATCATATATAAAGTTTTGTATTTGTATTTAGTCATATCCATCCCAGCAATTTTCTTTTCCACTCTGCAGGTACCCTGTGGCTTGGTCTTTCCAACACACTCTTGGTCTCCCTAACCTCTGTTGTGTGGAGCTTTTCATCTCTTTGGGAAAAGATGCCTCACATTCCCCTCACTGCAGATTTTTTTTCCCCCCAAATTCATTAGTATTCCTAATTTCAGCATGGGGAATTTGTATCTGTAGTATTGCTCCAACCACCTACTTTAAAGTTAGTACAGTCTATACTCTTTCTAATGTTCAATAAATAGGAGCCCTTTCCCCCCTCTTTATTCTGTCTTTCTCACCTCACCTTTGATTATGTGATTCTGACGACTTTTTATTTCTATTTTTAAATGAACTTTTTTTTTTTTTTAAGAAAAGGTTTTATTATGTTGCTATATATACAATTTACAGCTTACTTCAAAGCAATTAGCACAGGTACAGAACACTGTTGAAGATTTGTACAGGTAATCAGAAGAATGAAGAAACTGGCTATTGCCAAGTTATATACACTCACAGTCTAAAATGACTCATTGATGGAAAGTAATAGCAAGACAATTGGTGAATTTTCAGAAGAAAGCATACTGGGAGTACACCTCCTGAAACAGGCTGCAGCAGCTATAAAAAAGATTTGCCTTTACAAACATGCAGCTATTACAGATGTAAAAGGAACTAGATATGAGAAAATACATTTTTTTTTCCAAGAGTCATACAAGAATTTTTAAGTAAGAGCCACATAGAGAGAACAAATCAGCTGATAGAAGAATTTCTGTGTAATTTATACTAGATCGGCTAATACACCAAGTGATGAACAGGGAAAGGAGTTGTGTTGAATAGAGAACTGTATTCAGCATTGCCCACATTAGAAATATGTGTCTATTTCTTTAGCACTTAAAAACAGAATGAGCTTTTCATGAGGACATGAATATGCACTTTTAGAATGAAACTTCAGTTTCTTTTTAATAGAGTTCCTTCTGTTGTTAATCAGCAAGCATTATACAAACTAATTTTCATTTATGTCAAACTCAATAGCACAAGAAACAACACAGGTTAGTTCTACAGTGTTTGGGGGCTGGGGGCAAGCTTTTACTGACAGTCCTGAAAGAAAAGAAACAAACAAGCCAACAAATCCCTATGTCAGATAGGGACAGATGGGCAAATTAAAACTTAGAGGAAGACAAATTTGTAGGATAGCAGGTAGTCAGTCTTTTGTATTTTGGCTTCTAGACGGCTGAAGCAACAGAACTTTGAATTACTCTCTTTAAATCTAATTTAGTAATTTAATGACATCTTAAAACAGACATTAGATTTTGAGAAAAGATAAATATTCTGAAATTTTTAATTAAAATTTGCTTACAGATACAAACATGTTGGAAAAGAAGTTGCATCTTAAAGTTATAGGCACCATTGACTTGATTAGAAAAAAGTCTTGGTCTTCTTCTGGTAAATATTTCCTGTGGGGCAGCAGATAATGAAAAAAAATACCCCCTCCCCAAATAAAGGGGGTTTAGATTGAATCAGACTAGTATCACGACAGATTATTTTGTTCCACCCAGTAGTGTTTTATCTATTAGGATAATATGCTGCAGTTATGTGTGGTCACAAGATTCGCAGTTCTGAAAAAGTGGTATCAGTCCTGTCCTGAAGATGTGGTATTTGGAAATTATTTTCAAACAGTTGGCCAGAACTAAAAAAAAAAAAAAGGAAGGAAAAGGTAGGACAAACAAATACGTACGCCTGCGCTGAGTCTGAATATTATTATGAAATGTGAATAATCATGGACTGTTAGCTACAATGTCTAGTTTCTTAGAAAAGTCTTATTCCACTGTTAGCATCTTCATGGTATTAAGTTTTCAGAAGTCACTGCTAAGAGCTTTACGGATTCATAATACCTTTATTGATGAAGACTTTTGTCCTGCTTTTCTCTCCTGCCTCCTAGTGAAGTGCTGTCTTTGTACATACCTTGCTTTGGAAATTGCTTAGTACTACAGTGTGGTTAAAAAAAAAAAAAAAAAAAAAAAGTTAAAAGTCTTCTATTTTTTAGATCGATGGGTATTTTGCTTTGTCTCTCCCTTAGTTCTTTGGTTCTTTAGTTCTTAGTTCTCTGGTTCTTTCCCTCCAACTTGTGTGCTCTCTGCTGATTTCCCAGATAACTGACAAAGACTTTCTGATATGTTCCTAGTCTGCCAGCTCCTTCCTACTTGTCCTTCTGTAATGTTCACTTCAACAACAACCCAAAGTAAGAAAGATCCCAAGGTTTAGTACTATGTTCAGTGCTGCACAAACAGATCTGCATTTTTATATCCATATTGCACTCACTGCTAGTTAACATGGCACAAAAATATGTTTGAGCTTTGTTAGCACAAGAGGATTTGTTTATTACAAGGCAAGCTCTGAAGAATTACACAGGGCACTTTTCAAAGCTAGCAGGTAGGAAAGCTCTTTTTACATGTTAGTTGCGCATCAGCTTAATATTTTGCAGTTGAAACACATGTTGGATGAAAAGGTGTCCTGGTTTTGGCTGGGATAGAGTTAATTTTCTTCCTAGTAGCTGGTACAGTGCTGTTTTGGGTTTAGTATGGTAACACTGTATTTTATTTGTTGCTAGGTAGTGCTTACCCTATACTGAAGGTCTTTCCAGGAGTTTGGATGCTCTGCTGGTGAGCAGGTGCTCAAGAAGCCAGGAGGAAGCACAGCCGGGACAGCTGAACTGAACTAGCCAAAGGGATATTCCATACCATAGAACATCATGCTCAGTATGGAAACTAGAGGCAGTTGGCTGGGGACCACCAAACACTGCTCAGGGACTGGCTGGGCACTGGTTAGTGGGTGGTCAGCAACTGTATTGTGCATCACTTGTGGTTTTTTGTCCTTTGGCATTATTCCTCTCTCTTTCTCTCTCCTTTTCATTACAATTGTTGTTGTTGTTATTATATTTTATTTAAATTATTGTTTGTATCTCAGCTACAAGTTTTATCTTCTCCCAGTGCTCCTCCCCATTCCACCACGGTGTTGGGATTGGTGTGTGAGCAAGTGGCTGTCTGGTACTTCACTGCTGGATGCAGTTAAACCACAACAAAAGGATACAGATCATAGAATCTTCGAATCACAGAATGGTTTGGGTCAGATGGGACCTTTCAAAGATCATCTAAGGCCACACCCCTGCCACGGGCAGCGACATCTTCCACTTGATCACATTGCTCAAAGCCCCATCCAAGCTGACCTTGAGCACTTCCAGGGATTAGGTGTGGCATATTGCAGAGGGATTTTTAAAGGACCGAGGACATATGTTACCATTGTCCGGGTTGGACAACCCAGGCCTGTTAGTTGAAGCTGCAGAGCAACTTCAAATTGTCCTTGGAACAGGCAGTGTGAGAAAGAAAACAAGCTATGCACAAACAAGAAGCCAGGCACAGAGCAAGTCCTGGGAACTGGGAAATCAACACACTCTCATCGGCACACTCTGATCAGGCGCCTGCAGCATGCTCACCAGTCAGCGACACGGGCACTCGCGTGACCAGAAACTTTTATCCAATCACCTGTGTGTAGAGTCGTGTGAGCGGTTGGTTTAAGTTATAAATATGACCTGTTTGTTTAATGAAGTGAGCCCGGCATGTAGTCATATTGGTGTGATTGTCGTGACTTGGCTGACTCTCCATGGGGGACCCTCTTTGGCATATGAAGGCACGGACTCTGGATGTGGTTCAACCAGAGACACTTCATTGTACAGAGCAGCTCATATTTATATCTCTGAGCCCAGATACAAATTCCAGCTGTACGTACTACCCGGCTCAGGGCAGGAATCATTCATGCAGTTATATAGCTATATATCACTACAAGCATGCAAACACTTTTTGACTACTAGATAACCACGTTTACCTTTCTTACTTTCCTTCACAATACCCAGCTGTTCTCTCATCTCCTGCCAGATCAGACATTCTCCATCCTCCTCTCATACATCTCTCTTCATCCTCTACCCTCTTCTCCCACAATTAGGTATCCACAACTTCTCCGGGCAACTTGTTCCAGTGTCTCACCTTCATTGTAAAAAATTTCTTCCTTATCTAAATCTGCCCTCTATCTGTTTAAAACTGTTGGCCTTTGTCCTGTCACTACAGGCCCTGACAAAAAGTCTCTCTCTTATAAGTCTCCTTTAACTATTGAAAGGCCACACAGCAAGGTCTCCCTGGAGCCTTCTATTCTGCAGGCTGAACAACCCCAACTCTCTCCATCTGTCTTTGTTTGAGGGTTGCTCCAGCCTCTGATCATCTTTGTGGCCCTCCTCTGGACTCACTCCAACAGGTCCATGTCCTTCTTATGTTGGGGGCCCCAGAGCTGAACGCAGTATGCCAGGTGGGTCTCACTAGGGTTGAGTAGCAGGGGAGAATCACCTCCCTTGACCTGCTGGCCACGCTTCTTTTGATGCAGCCCAGGATACGGTGCACAGCGATGGCTCATGTCTAGCTTTTCATTTACCAGTATCCACCCATGTCCTTCCCCACATGGCTGCTCTCAATCCTTTCATCCCCCCAGGCTGTACTGATACTGGGGGTTGCCCCAACCCAGGTGCAGGACCCTTCAGTTGGCCTTGTTGAACCTCATGATAGTTAAAATGGATGAATACAGGAAGAGGAAATAATGACTGTTAACTTTTTAAAAACAGATCTGGATTCAGCAACGCAAAATGCTTTTGCATGAGCAGTATCATTTTCAGTTTTGACTTAGTAGAACTTTGAGCATTTGCATAGTAATGCCTTTGGACCTTGACAGTCATTAAAGGAAGTCTCCTTAATTAAGAAGTTCTGTGAGAGCAAGAATTCAAACATAGAAATGGAAGAGTAAATTTTATTGAATGTTGAAAAACTAATGGCAATACAGTTAGTTTCAGCTCTGCTGGAATACTAGTTTTCTAGTATTTCTGTTGCATAAAGTACAATAAATCTGACAATACATTCAGACTGTTAAACTAGTAATTGTTAATTTCTCTTCAAAAACTGCATAGTTGAGCAGTTGTGCAACAAAGATATAAATTTCTGCAAAACCCTGAATTTTATTTTTTTTTTTCTTTGAAACTGGTGACAGAGGAGATCACCTTCACTGGTCAGATTCTGAGTGCCTTTTCCCTTTTTTCCCACTCTGTAAAACAGAATGAAAACAAATGTTTAGTTAACGTATTAGACATGACACTTTATATCTGCCATTATTTTTTATATTAAAGTAGTATAAATTAACACGAAAAAACTCAGGAGTTAAGTTGCATACTTTAGTTAAATTATGCAACTATTATGGGATGCAAACTTGTCTGAACCTGAAATATTATTATATACATTAAAACAGTCAAGGCACTTACAGGATACATAACTGAGATGTTAACATCTAGGAATAAAACCACACTGGTTTTGGTGGTGGTGGGTTTTGGTTTTTTGTTTTGTTTTTAATCCACAGCTTTTGGTTACTTTTTTTTTTTTAATTTATCCTTATGTTTGAAAGCAGTATTCCATAAAAAAGTGGGCCTCATGTTATCAAAGACAACGCCGCAAATAGTAGTAATATAAGAAGGGTTGTCCTGGTCAGCCTCCAAGATTACACAGAATAATATAAGCAGAAACAACAATCCCTGCAAGCCATATGAGACAGTTTTCCTAAAACAAAAAATCACATTTAAAAAAAAAAGCTAAAAAAGTAATAAAAACCCAACCAGCCACACAAAAAATGCAGGGTGATGAATTAAGCAAGAAATACAGCAATATGTGAAAAGATAAAAGCATGTTAGGCTGGGAGGTGGGGGTGGACCAAGGAAAAAAGAGCAACAGAATAGGTGATTTTGCAGTACTTCTAAGCATATAACAAAGACCTTTTTTTGTAATTTTTTTAGTGTTGTTCTTTTGTTTTTTATTGAAATTAACCACAGGATAAATTTATCTTATTTAAAAATTTCTATTTACAAAGAAAAACACTTCATAATAGAAAAGGCGTGCATGGGAGGGGAAAGCAGAAAGGCTGAAGTTGTAAGACAGAACAGTGATGTGAATTAATTTGACAAAAGATTCACTTTAGTTCAAATACCAGCATGAGCATTCAGCTTGTCTGGAAGGGACTGAACAAGCATATGTATTTGTCAGCTGCTGCAAGACAATTTTAAGAAGAAACTTGCTGACTTGCGGTAAAGTAACAAGGGGAAAAAGAGAACAGAAAAATACAAGAGAGTACATACAGAACTCCATGTAATGCTAGCCAAAGAATTTAATGTAATCAGAGAAGATATGCTGCTTCAGAAAAGAGTAGTTATGGCTTAATGAGCCAGTTTTCACAAAACTATAGTGTTCCAACACAAACAAGGTGTTGCAACGTGAAATAGGATAGCTTGCCAAAGACTACACAGCTACCTTAGAAGCCTCCATTATATACTACAGGCTCTCCTTGTGACCTATGCAAAAGGTCAGTCAAAACAAACAAACAAAACACCCAGCAAAAACAAAAAAACGCAAATGTGTCAAGTCATACACAAGTACAAACCCTTATTTGCAAATACTGTCACTCTTCAAAAAAAACAACAGCAGGAATGTTAACCAGCATACTATTTACGAAAAAGTTAACTGAAATTCACAAACATGAGTTGCATTAGCAGCCAAGTTGAGCAAAGCAGCATATGCACAGTCAGCAAGACACTAATTTTATCACTCATATTTTGACACAACTTGTGAATCTCCTACAAAGATTTGGCTGGAGACAGATCTAAGATACAAAATGAAAGAAAGAATGTGTCAAAAAAAGAAAGTCTTGAAGTCTGCAGTTAGTCCAGTCACACGCAATTAGTGAAACCAGTTTGTTGCTTGAAGTGCATTTATTGACTAGCATACTTCAAGAAGTTTTGAAGTACAAGACAGGTAGTAGACTTCAAGTTGCTAAAACTGTGCTTTAGTTTTGCTACTTTTTTTTCCTACAATATGAACCACTAATTTTTTTTTTTGACTGGAAAAATTAGAGGTAATAGGTCAGTTCAGAGCTCATTACCTCATGATAGTCACAGCTACATTAAGAACAGGTAAACTTACAAACGCAGAAAACTACCTGGTATTTCATTAATTCTGTCTGCAGTAGTTTCACTTTGGATCTTTCTTTTTCTAATGCAGCATGAAGTGTTGCTACCTAAAAACATACAGAATATGAATTTATAAAATATCTCTTGACATCTGTAAGTTTATGCAGTCAGTGTTGCTCTCCATTAGTACTGTGCTGGACAAATAAGTAATACATGCAGAGTTCAAGAGTGACTGTCATTGTGCATGAACTGAAAGTACAAATAAAATATTCTTTAATTGCTTTTATTTCCAAGCAGTATTTCCTGATTTACCTGTATAATGACATAGAAAAGCTATAAAGTTAGAAACTCATCTGACACTTGGATTCTGCATTAGTTCATTGCATGAAACACTTAACTAATGTAGTATTGTGCAACACAGATAAGCTTAATACATCACCCTCAAAAAACAGTAATCTTAAATGTAAGGTGTTTGGACAAGACAAGAGCTTAGAACTAATAATTGCTGTGGACCAAAAACTAAGCATAGAAGTCTTGTATTCTGTCTACTACAGTGACCTGCCAACTGACACGTCACAAGTAATGTGTAGCTTGCTTGTGTTCATACATTTGAGACTAGAGATTAAACAAAACAAAATAAAACCACACCCAGGAAAGAAGCACCTTCTCAAGCACTTTTCTGAACTTTCTAGCTTGGGTTGCCAGAGAATGATATTCCTAAGGTGCTGTTCAGGGCAAAATTATTTCAGGCATGCTGAGGTCTGCTATCTTTCCAGAAACAGTTCTAAGTGAGTCATACTCGAGGTTTACATAATACACATGCTCTGACAGACATAGTGCAGGGCTAAGGATGAAATGTAACATTTTTTGCTTCAAACAAGTCTTGTTCCAGCTTCTCCCTCCCGCACCTCATAACTGCCTTAAATAAACAGTATCTTTGAAATACCCACGGAATTTTACATTTAGACATCCTTACTTACCTCTGTGGTCAATTCATTTTTGATAGTTTGAGATTCATCAGTCTCTAGGAGTATTTCTGCTTTGTCCTTCCCTACAAGAGAAAGATACAGCATGAGCATCTTTCTAAATATACAGGTCTTCATCTGCAATAGCACTGTGACGTTGCTTTATTTCACTGTTTCATTACCTCTAAATAATGCCACCTTCACTAAAAGAACAGTAGATGTAAATCAAAACCAACCACTAGCTACCAGTGCCATTAGCAGCAGTGAAAAGTTCTGGAGATTAAACCCCACCCTTGCACACTACTTACCCCACACTTCACCCTGTAAACAGCACTTATTTTAGAGATAGCCATTGTGAACAAAGTCCATCAGAAAACTGAATATAGGCAGTGGATCAAGATTTTGTGATCATTAAGCTTCACGTGTGAGCTCAGTCATAGCTATGGAAACTTCCATTTACTGAAATACGGAGATGTTTAAACTATTTAGCTAGTGTCTGTGAACTATCTGTAGATAAAATTCTCAATATGAAGAAATGAAGTTTTTTCAAGGCTCAATTCTGCCACAAACTTTATTCTCACCAATATACAGAATACTCAGTCTGTAGAAAAAGAAAAAATTGTTTGTTTTATAGTATGTTACTATTCCACAAAGAGAAAAAACCTTCAGAACTTCACCTCTTCCCTTTCAAGATGAAGTATTTAATCTTGGCTCAAACACTGAAGTAATAAAGTTCCAAGTTAAAATTTGCAATGATCAGTCACATTATGAACATCTCAACTAGCTTAGACAGGTTTTGTAAACATTGAAGAAAAAAATATGACCTCTATTTCTAGCTAAAAATTTAGCCCAGAAAAGAAACTACATTCAAGAGCTAAATTAAGAAATTGAGAAGCAAAGGCAATTTTGTAACAAAGTTAGTGTGGCTAGCATCATAGACTCAAACAACTTCATCAAGCAAGATTAGGAATATTAAAAGATACCTATTCATAACAAGCATAAAGATACTAGGATATTTACATATATGTAAGTGTGTATATATAAATTTGTTTCCCCAAACTTTTACAACAAACCCTGAATCATAAAAACCCTGGATAGTGTTATAACAGAAGTATCACACAGTTGCATATTTAATCCAGCGGTGCAGTTATCCCTACTCATTGTGTGGCAAAAGACTTGCTTAGGTGTAGAATGATGTTTCCAACAGTCCAAAGCACAGCTTGCAAAGATGTAAGATCAAGTTACCTCACGTTTGTCTAGATGTATATTATAATGAGATCTGTCCAGAATATATAGCTGTCACTAGCAAAAGAAAGTCTAACTTGAAGAATCATTGTACCTAAAACATAACCGAACAATTTATATTTCAAAAAATGATCTCAATATGTAACTGATTATTTCATTATGTAACAGCAGCAATGCAGTACTGTGTGGTCCACCAAATTCTGTAGTTCACTGAACTGGCTGCAAATTAAGAGATTCTTAGTTCTTTACAGCTGTCACTGAGTCAACTTACTGTTAAAAAGCTGCTTTGAAAGTTCCTTCCATGTTTCAAAAAGAATATCTAAGTTTCATGATAAAACAACTCTTACTTACTTTTACTTTCTTGCAACATCTTCAGAAACCGTGAATTTCTTGCTTTTACTTTCTTATGCTTTGCCTGTATTAAAGAGATTGAATTATTACAGGAATACACTATTAAAAAAAAGTATTCTATAGAGTAAGCATGACTTCAGAATTTAAAATGACGACTTCTGCAGAGAATCTAATCATAGAATCACAGAATCATAGAATCATTTAAGTTGGAAAATTAGACCACATGACTTAATTAGACCACAGCCAAAGTAAGAAACACACAATGGGAGAAGATTAATAACTGAGAGTTGGGAAAAAAACAGGCAAGCACAAGGCTTAGAGCAAGTTAACCTAAAAAAGTTAACATCAGTGTACTGATAGTGCAAGAGCCGCCATCCAGGTCTGCCTGAAGCATACAGGCCTGTTGCATCAAGGGCTTTGTGGAATCTCCCCAGAAAAATTACAATTATAATGCAATTTCTAGATAACAAGATAAGATAAATAGTTTGCCATATTACCTGGCAAGCTGGACATGACCTCACTGCTCTATGGATTATTTTATTCAGCAGTTTATTATTATTACATTACAGTTTCTTCCCTTTCCAACTCTTCACTACTACCCAAGAAACCCGTATTTGCTGGTATCTGATCTGATATCACCACTTCCTTTGTAAGTCAGTCTTTTTTCCTCAACTGGCCACCCGTGTCAGTTCTAGCCATGTATCTTAGCTGGAAACTTATTTTTCCTGTCACTAGTCTCGTAATACAGTTTGCTCTTGTAGGCTCTTGAAAAAAGTTGGTTTCAGACATACTTTTTTTGTAATAAAGAAGCTGCTGTCTTCCACTTCGAGTATCACATCAGTCCTTGAAGATAATTAACATATTTAACCCAGATCTTTTATGGCCACCTAAAACTGGACTAAGGTCTCTGGACAAGTTCAGAAAATTAAACAGCTGTGTCATCATCCATCACCTCACCGGTACCCTTATGCATTGTGCTTAATCTGTCAAATGTCATCACCTGCTGATAGTGATAAATATGAATGGTTTTATATTTTATAATTTCACCTGGGCATTCCAACTTTAGTACACAGCAAAAATAGCTGTTGAAGTCTTTATTAATAGAAGAGTACTTCTCTGAAGCATCAGAAAACTCCCAATCTGTCAATGTGCTCAGTCTACATTAAGCAATGACTAAAAATAGTAATAAAATAATTTAAAATAATTTTACACTGCTTTATTGCTGGTTCCTCATGGAACATCTGCCCTTTTTTTCTAGACACTATCCAGGCAGTGCTAACATGGACTGAAATCAGGCAGAGACGCTTTCCCTAGCTACTCTAGTTTATAGCAATACTATTATTAACAAGCAGACCTCTTTTTCCTGTTGTGTTTTATCGTATGGTGAATCTGATTCCCTATTACATACAAGTGAAATTGGAAAAGATAAAACAAAATACAGGACTCCATTCTTGTTACACTGCAGCTTTAAAGGAGCTTCTCTTAAACCTGATAAAAAAGTCATTGATTTTTTTTAACCACTTCAAATATTGGACTGAATCTACAGAAAATTCCAACAACACATTGTTGTTAAATGCAAGAAAAGCTGAGTAGAATTTAAAAAATAAATAGGCTGGAAGAGACCCCAAGAAAGTCCAACTTTCTGCTCAAAGTAGAGCTAACTTCCAAGGTAGAACAGATTGCCCAAAATCATGCCTAGTCTTATATTACATCTTCATTTTTTTGACCATAAAAATAGCAATACTAGAAAACAAGTAGTGACTGATATGCCAGATATGAAGTTTATTTCTGGATGCTTTGTCTTGATTCTTTCAAATATTTTTAGATGCTTAACTTAAAAATAAGAACCGTTCTGTGTGGTACTGAAGGAATAGTTTGATCTGTAAATACATCATCTGTAGCCAGTCTAAAGCATCTCTACATATTGGTCACATTTTAATAAATACTTGCTTTAAAATGTGTAATAATGTTAAATTCTGCCTACTGTTTGAAGGTATTATCACCTACATACCTCCCACTGAGTTATTACATTTTTCAGTTGCTCAATTTCTGCATTTTTCTTTTCAAGCTCAAGCTTTAGTTCTTCTGTTTTTCTGTCTTTCAAAACAGTCTCCTATAAGCAAGAAAGCATCAGTTCTTAATAATCTAGTTATGTGAACTCAATTCTCAGGAAAGGCAACCTATTTGTTGTTTGTCAGAGAAAAGAATTTCTGATCAAAACTAAAGAGGTATATGTGCATAGATACCAAAAGGATAAGAAATGCAGTAATAAATATTGTCATTTTCTTTGAACCAAAGATTATTTCAATCACAGGTCTTTCATATTAAAAAAAAATTAAGTCAGTTAAATATCTCTTTCGATAGATAAAAATATTACAGCATTGTGGTCTTTAGGATTATCATGCTTTTCATTTGTGCTTTCCTCCACTGAGGTGCTCCCTTTCTGATCACTGAATAAGCTTCATTGGGTAACTTCTTCACTTCAGAGTAACTGCTGTTTTACATGCCTGGTTCTGTTCATGAAATGTGCAGTTATCTTTTCCACTGTAATCAGTGAGCTGGACTCTCCTTTTCTCTCTGTCACGTATTCTGTGAACATCATCTTCCAGCCTGTTGAAAAATCCTCCATCATGCAACGAATGGGAAGAGTTCAGTGCCTGTCAAAAATAAGTACTATAACATATCTTCCTTTACATTATTAAGCTAGACATCAGCATGGTTAAAAAAATAGCCTAAGTAATGATAAAGCATTACATCTAGATAACTATTTTATGTTGTACATCCTGAGAATAATGTGACTTTCACCTAGAGAATACGATACCAATTGGAAGTGCCTAAAAACTCATTAACAGTTAACATTTAGCTGATGATGAGGTTACACAAAAGCATAAAGTTGGAGTTTAACAGTTCTGCACTATGACTACACTAATTTATGTTTTATCTCACTGTCACCTATTCTTCCCTCTAACGAGTTTTAATATTTGCCGACTGCACCACAACATAGCAGCATCACAGTACTTTCATCTAATTTACTTCTCTTTTTTTGTGCTACAATTTTTATTTTTTAACATGCTTTTAAATCTGCAAGTTGCATCAAAGGCATCTGAAAACTAAAGAAGCAAGAGGTAGTTCTAAGAAAGCCAGTACTAAATTATCAAGATACAGGAACTGCTGACATACATCTTTATTAAATCTGCATCTGTAGAAGTTTTCCAAATAGAAATCAGTCAGTTTCATAATGTAAAACTGATTGTTGCTACAGAAAGTGCCAAAATAATTAATTACCTTCTAAACATAACATTTATGGTTTTTTATTAAACTCGTTTGAGTAAGACTTACCACGTGTTTTTTAGCAAGGTTATCTGAAAGGAATAGAAAAAAAATGAAGGCATCAGTACAATCTTGTACAGCTAGCTATTGAAACAAAATTTTGAAAAGTAGGGGGAAAACCCACATATATTGGCATTCTTCAACATTAACCCTCCTCTCAAAGTCACAATTAAAAAAAAGTCATCACCTAAGAGCACTAGAAACCAAGATAATAAACTATGTATTATGTCAGTCCCTGTACTTGCATCTTCTCCCCAGTCTTTCAGACTATTTAATTAAAAGCAGCATCTCGTACTTTTTGCTTCAGTTAAAGTGGAAGGCAATGTCTTTGGTACAGACACTTAAGGAATTTGTTAGTTGGTTTGTTTTTAAGTCTATTCAGGCTTTTATAGCACATATCTCACTGTATACCTGAATGCCTTCTATATTGCTGTGCTTTCAATCTTCTTCCTCTACTCAGATTACTTGGAAATGATGTGTTTAATAAATATTGTAGATTTAGACAAAAACACCTTTCAAAGAAAAACCTTAGAACACAAGTTACTGTCTTCCTTTTCTAGAATCTACCTTGATTTCTTCACTAAAATTCAGAATCTCTGCTCTATAGAAACAGATGAAGGAATTTTAAACATACAGATAATGCATATAATGAGTATACATAAGTTATTTCAATATTTACTCATCTTAAAAAAAAAACAGTATCATGAAAAAAGGCAAACAATTACTTGCTATTACCCACAAAACAGAGAAACTCAGTTGCCTGAGGGGTGCAAACTTTGTAGAACAAAAAAAATCACACTTAGATTTAGAAAAAAAAAAAGTCACATTGAGTGTCATGCACCCTAGGGATACTACATGAAATTATATTTTTCTTAACCTCTTCTGTTTTTCCCGCTAATAGAACTAGCCCATTATTATATAATGAACACTCAGCTTTTAGACTCGATAGGATGCACTGACTGAAACTCATTTAATGTTTGTTCAAACACAGTATTAATGAACAGAAATAAGGGCATTTTGCTGTTATCACGCACACTATGAAAATTCCAAGTAGAACAGCTCATATGGTATGATAAGGCATACCTATATTACTGTCTGACTGGAAGTCTTTCACAGACACAGTGGGAGGTTTCTCTTTTCCTTCCTGGTTCTTTTTCTTATTGACAGACTTTGACTGAGATGAAGTATTTTCAATATTTTCATATTCCTAGAAGAATAAAGTCCCAGTGGTATGATTTTCTTCAATACCCAAATATTTTTTTTCCTGAGGCTTCATAAAGGAAAGAGATTATTGATAATGTATGAGAGGAGATTTTAGCCTGAACAGCAATTTACAAGCTTCAGATTGGTTTAAAGAGTGCAAAACATGCCAGCAATTAAGCATCAGTTCAGTCTCTGAAGTATTGCTCTTCACTAAACGGCAAATGAACTAACAGCCTAATACTTCCTCAATCACCCACATCAAATTTTAAATGCAGGAAGGCAGAGCGCTTTATTTGAAAAAAAGATGTCTACTGTATATTCTTTTTATTCTCAGAATATGCTTACTCATTCAGCAGGAATCAGAGAGCTATTAGTGTTCAGCAATGCTCTACCAACTGACCTTACTCCTATTGAAATCAGACAGCCAAGTATGTGAGAGCCATTTGAACCAGAGTCCCACCTCCCCACACATCTTCATCAACATTCTTCAAAAATTAACAACGTCCTATTGTTAAAAACAATCTTAAAGAGTAATTAATTACATATTTTAATTAAGATTATGTTAAATCTTAAATGTTAAATAATCTATTTTTAAAAATAATTATACAGAAAAAAAGGATGGGAACAGAGTGCTTTTCTTTCCATAGAAACAAGATTTGTTCAGCATACTCATGTACTGTACATTTTTAATATATAGTACATATTTTAAATTATTCAGAAGTAATCCTCAAAGAGTCTACAAACAATGCTATGCTACTGTGCCTGAAGACTGTCTTCATTTTAAAAAAACAACTTCAATATCTAAGTTAAAAATTTACCTTAGTTTTCAATAACTGTGGTACTCTCCTCCTCAAACTGAAGTACTATACAGAGGTATTTCCACAAAAGTGCATGTAAAAGTTTTATTTCTTACTGATGCACAATTATATTTAAATTTTGGTATTGTCATAATTTATTGCAAATAAGCAACTTATTAGAAATAAAAATTTCATCTAAGCATACTTTTTCAGAACAGTTCTTCACTGTTCCATAAAAACCATTAAGATAACAGCATCCTCACCAGCTAAGAAAATGTATACAGCTTATTAGAACTAAAATATTTATACTCCAAACAGAGAAAAGATGGTAGAAAAAAATGCAAATGATTCAACCAAAACTAAAACTAAGGCTTAATGAGAAATCAGTGCTTTGATTCTCTTACTCTTCAAGTGTGCGGGATTTTTTCTGAGGAAAGTCAGGATCTCTTGTACTCTTAAAAAATTTCAGCACATATGTATGCCAGAAAAGTGGAAAACTAATTTTCCACCTTTACAGGCCAACTAGAAAAACCCAGAACGAAACCCCCCAATACTATTAGATATGGTTTCTTTCAAATCCAGTATTTCTCTGAACTCTTTAGTGTCTAAACAGTGCAAGCAAACCATATTTACATGAAGACAATGGTACTTGTAGGAATTTTTTTGCCTTTTAAATTCAAGCCTCAAACTTGTACAACTTCTACATTAGGATAAATCCTGCAAATACCTTTTTGTGTTCTTCATATTCCAGTTTGCTTAGCAGCAATGTTTTTTCAAGATCAGCTTCAAACACTTCAGATGTCATCTGAAGAAACAAGATTAATATATTTCATGTGACTACCTTCTCAGAAAAAAAAAAAAAAAAGAAAAAAAAGCAGATAAAACCACTAGGACAACACTAGAATTTCAGTTTCAATACACATATCACTACAATTGCCAAAAAAGCTAAATTTCACTGAGGGGATATATGGCATTATTACCAGCTAATACACCTTATTGTACCATAAGTAATAAAATACCTTGCTTCAGGAAACTTCGTGATGGATGTAGGCATACAATAATTTGTGCAGATCTTTATGTAATATACTTAACATCTTGATGATTTGTACATGAGATTTTTTTGAAATAATTTTTATTTTTAGTCTGCAAAGCAAAAACCAGAGAATGTTAAAGGATGAAAATAGTCATTGTAGACCACCAGGAAGTCTATGCGCTCATCCACTACACAGAAAAGATTAGGTTAAGCACACTTTATTTTTTTATTAAAAGGAGAGCACAACTAAGAAAACCGGAATTATTTCCAAGATGTTTTCTCTTTCTTTTTTGAGAGAAGGAAGTATGTAAGTCTTCTTGGGAGATTAAAAGAAAATTTGAAGCTTTCTACGTGTGAACTATTAAGAAAAAGAATGAAGGAGGGGATCCCTTTTTTCTTGTGTTATAGGAAAATAGCAAATTGGAGGAAAATCCAGATTCTGCTGCATAGAAGGTTGAAGGATTGAAATGAGAAGACCAGTACCAGCAACAGTTCAATGAAGCCAAAATGAGATATTTATCTAGAGGGTATAGATGCTATAGCTGAGGTAGACAGAGGATAATCTAAATGTATAAACAGTGAATAAGCTGTGTTACTGTTTACAGCAAAGTTAACTAAGATTAAGTTGTTCTGAACACAAAACACTGTTCCTTTGAGTTCTACTGCCTTAAGGAATCACTACAGTCGTCTGTGTGATGTGCAGCCAAATGGAAGCCTTATTCTTCATCATAGCTCTCTCCTTTTCATGCCCTTAAGTGAAATATTAATTAGTAAAAATAATTACTTTAACCATAATCTTCTTGTTCTTTGAATTTCAAATTGAGATGGTTTTCATTCATCACAGAATAAACTACAGTAATTGTTAAAGTGAATAAATGACTTAAGTGGTCTCAATGTACTTTGCTTGAACTGGGCTGCGTGACATACGCTAGCTTCTTGTCTATAGGAACAGTGTTTTGAAAACAACTTTACAAGTTCTCAGATGCTTTACATGTGTCTAAAAGGGATTGATCCGTGAAAAAAGCACACACATTCTTCCAAATAGTTTTGTTCAGCAGTTTGTATGACCAGTCTCTCACTTAAGAGAAAATCAAAAAGTGCCTCCCAGTTTCCACCATACTAAACCGGCCTTTTTTGAGCAGTTATTTGAAACATAGTAAAATAGTGCTCTCGGCATAAATTGCTGCAAGATTTCAGGTAGACTTTGGGGTGCCATCATTCCTAGCTTTGCATTTAATCAGTGGTTCAAGCTCAGCATCAGCTGATTGCACTAGGCCTCACTGGCAGGGCTTTTGTAGGGGGGGAGGTGGGGAAGAGCCCGGGACCCAGCAGGGCTGCAGGCACCTCGGGACCCCAATGGGCTGCACATGGGGGCAGCGAGTGGAGGGGCAGGCGGGTGGCAGCCGCCCCAGCAGCAGCCAGCACTGGAGCGCAAGGGGTTCCTGCAGACAGACCCCCGTCCTCCGCACCAGCCGTGGCCTGCAGCAAGGGGACTGGAGAATAAACAGGGTGCAGGAGGGGTTTTGCAGCAGTCATGATGTGGATTTTTTTCTTAAATGGTTTCTTTCAGTATCAAAATCTGTAACTAGAGGTTTGATAACTGACAATAAATGAAATTGACTGAAACTTCCCCAAAATTAATGAACAAAACCAGTCCACAACTATTGCATCTAATCTGACAATGATAGTCATCTACCAAAAATTCAGCCTTGTAGTCTACTACACTGAAAAACTCAACATGAACATGACAAAAAAGGACAGAATGGGGACTACTAAAGAGAACAAACACACAAAAAGGTCAGCTCACAAGAAAGATGAACTTAAGGATTTTTACCTTTGTGTGCCTGAAATAATTTAGCACACAAGCTCCTAAATAATTATCAAGAATTAATACTACCACAATGTTATTACAACTATGAAACAACTGCACAAAAAATTGCATTATATGATCTCTACTACAACAATAACCCAATCATAATGCACTTACCCAGCAGTCATCCAATTCAGGGCAAGACTGAGTGTTTGAAGCTGGCTATACAAAGGCTGCTACTTCTAAGCAACACCAGAGTTCAGAGCTTTAGATCCAAATATTCTTTTCCCAAGCACACTCAGTCCTGCTTCTCTGTATAGCCCGACTGTCTCAGGACAGATAGCTATAGGCTCCCTACCACTTAAACCTATCAAAAAATACCAGAACCACGGGTTCCTTTGCTTAGACACTGGGAGTGCAAAACCAATAGGCAAGCTCTGGAGTACTCCTAATCGTCATAAGAAATTGAGATCCATGCACAAAGTTCTTACAATGAATCTTAAAAGCTTTGCTTAAGAAAGACCATGACATTTACATAATACCTCCATAGTTAAGACAATTGTTGACAGTCCTTTAAAAGGAAAGTGCCAGGCAGTACAGTAATTTGGAGGGTAAATATGAAAAGTGGAACTCTTCATAAGCTGGGCAACGCTCTTCATGGAGCTGACTTCTGCAGAAGCAGGGAGACAATGTTTCTCACCCAGTGCTGAAGACCACCATCCCTTGCAGTATACCACTTAAGAATTCCCTCTTCATTATCAATATTGTATTACTGGACAAGGGAAACTATGGAACTGAGAGGCTAGGATTTCATGCCTTCTGAATCCAAACAATTCAAACTCATATCTCTTATTTCTGATAAGTATTAAACCTACTTGCCAATCGGTTTCTCCAACTCACAGAAAAGATGCTTTTATTAAATCTTACGATAGTAGCATGTGTTTATGAAAAAACAACACAGGGACAGCAGAACAGTTAAAAACACAAATGGACATTCGATGCAACCTTGACTAATAAAGGTATTCTGTCAAACAAACCTTTCCAAAAAATTTGTCACAGATGTAGAATAATGCCATTTGGTCAAGGAATTCTGCATTCTCAAGTCTGCTGAACATACTTTGCAACTGGCAAACATAACATAATTTTTCCCATAACAAAAATCAGACTCTTCATAAGTTTCCAACACTTCTCATCTCCATCTCTAAAGAACACCTCACCTCTTCTTCCTACTACAGGGGCCTCCTCTAAGTTTTAACTACCATCTCTTGCTAATTTTAAGAGTGGTACTACTGTGGGCTTCAAGACCATTTAACCGAATCTCCCTCTAACACATACCACACCAGCATAAGCATGACATCTCTCTCCACCTTTTTTTTTCTGTATCTGCCTTCAATACAACTTGTTCTTGAAAAGCTATACACAGACTCCAGAAAGTTTAACTCCTAAAGTGTTGGTAATGATATGACAGCACATGAGCAACAGTTGGTAAGGACTTTAATACCCTCCACGAGGCTTCATTCTCTGTCAGAATTCAAAATTCAGTGGGCTGAGAGGATCAGGACCTTGCTGCTGAATGGCTAAGGCACTTGGCTTTGGTATCCCTGCATACGTGTGTACCACGCAACACCCCCCAATCCACCCCCCAATAAAAGTCAGGCAGCTTCAGTGGGATGGAACAGTGCAGATGTAAATCCCCCTTGGAGTCATGCTTTTGGCACAGTCATTGGAAAGGAAAGAGAAAAGCCTGGAGCACGAATATCCCAAGTTTTATCTCAAGTCATTTAACAATTAAACTACACAAAAGCTAGACAAGCACCTGCCCCACCTCCTCTTGGGTTGCTCAGAGTACAACTGAACAGGCCACGTTTTGAACAAACGTGAGGAAAAACTACCTGTGGCTCTCAGTAATGTGTCAGTTCCAAGTCCCTGTGCTTAGATCAACTAGGCAGATCATAACTCAGCAGATCTGCCTTTTCAGACCCACTCCAAAGCACATGCTCTTCTTCACTCATTACTATGCTTGAAGCATTAAGTCTCTAATACTTTTACCTTGTGTCTGTAATAAAATTTACCTTAAGATCACAATTCTTTAAATCAGAGTTATCCATGGATTCTTCAAATTATAGTCTTACAGAACATAAGAAATAATAATTTAACAGAAGCAATACAGAAACACTGCAACTCATTACATTTTAAAAGTAACATGAAATGCATATCCTGAAACAGAACTGCAGGAGGGGGCCTGGAAATCAGGACCATAAGTAACAATCAGTTACCTGAAAGGAAAGTGCTCGAGTTTGTAGGCCATAAACCCTGGCAGGACAAGGAGGGTGAATAGATAACAACTGACAAAAGATAAGGAGATGAGGAACAGATGGCCCAAAGGAGAAGTAACAAGTTTGTGCTAATTGATGACTGTAAAAACTTACTTAAAGTGTCCTTTGTTTGTTGTTAACCAATTAGGGATTGCCTAGTATGTAATGCTTAGCTTAAAGAACCAATCCATTCAAAGCCCGCAGCTTCTGAAAATATATATAAACTTGTGATTGTATACAATAAATCGACATTTGCTTGCATCAAGCAGTGTCCCGTCTCTCCATCGCAGCACAGAACTATTGTGACAATTTGGGCAACAAGCTACCAGACAACAGAACAAGTTATTACTGAAACTGTTAGTGATAATATTAGATAACGAAGCATACCTGCGGATATTGAAGTTTCATTGCTCTTTGTGTGACACTGCCCTTTACTGCCTAATTTTTATTTCATGGTCACAAGTCCTTTACTGCCTTGTTAGTAGACTACTGCAGAAATCAGTGGGGACTCACAGGATTTTAGTAATTCTTAAGAGCCTAAAAATACATACCCCATAATTAAAGTCCTCACTGTTTTCACTTGCAGCCATTTTTCCCCTCATATAAGAAAAGCTAATTCAATGCCTGCCAGTGCTGAAATATACGGGCACTATCTACAGTGAAATAAGTTTTAAAAGGAATCTTATTGATTAATCACATTTTATTAAGACTATCCTAATGAGTTATGCACTCCATGTTACATACTTTGAGCTAAAACAAACGTTTTAATTGTTGTTCTAAGACAGGAATCGGAATTCGCAACTTCTTTTTCCACCCATCAGATTCCAAAATTCACATTTTTAAGAGTTTCTGAGTCAAGTTAAAATTAAGTTCAAAGCAGTTTTGGTGATGTTTTGGTCTTTGAGGCCTAAAACCCAACCCTTTAAACAATTTATAAACCAAAAAAGTTCCCTGTAACCTCTACGGTCGCCTCAAAACCTATAGTGTCAAAGTCATACCAGTTAAATTATTTCATGTTTACAAAGTATCAACACTGCAATCTAACAGTGATCATGCCAGTATCAACCATTTCACTAAACGTTTAGTGTAGCACAACTTAACACAGGATTTGTTGGAAAAAAATATTCAGTCTACACAGTACCTCCATTGTTTATTCTCAGTCCATTGTGACGACAGAAATCTGTTCAAAATGTAGCAGTGGTGCAAACCTATTTTAGTGGTAGCCTATTCTTAGCCTTAAGAACTGTAACAGCATTTAGCTATTTCTTTTTCTCATAAAAATGGGACAGAGGTGAATTAGAACTGTAAGTATCATATGTTATGATTATGCTAATTGCTTTAAAGTTACTTTTCAAACGAAAGAATCATATGGTAACTTCACAGCTTATATGTCAGTAAGATCAAAACTAACAAGAATTGTTTATAACTGAGTTCACTTTGCCTGAACATTTTACCACCCAGTAATTAGATTATAAAATTCTTTGTTACCTGAAATAATTGCTGAAATTGTTGCCACAAAGGACAAGGAAAAGGCTGAGGTACTTAATGCCTGCTTTGCTTCGGTCTTTAATAGCAAGACCAGTTACCCTCTGGGTACTCAGCCCCCTGAGCTGGAACACAGGGAGGAGTGAAAACATTATATTGGCCTCCATACAGGCACAGTCAGTCTTTGCTTTATCTTCACTGTATTCTTCAAGTGTTATTACCAAAAAGATGTACTAAAATTAAAAAACAGAGGTTCTTGACCAATAGAACTACCCTAGTGTGCTAAAGGACAGTCAACACTCACAGTTCAAGTGTTCTTTGTTACCTAGAAAGGAACTAGTTTTTTCATGCCTAACAGAACTTACCAAGCCTGGTTTACTATGGATATGTACTGTATATCCATATATCAATCCACCAGCATTTCCCCAGCTTTGCTCTCACCACAGCATTTCACCATCCTTCCATGGTATTAAGTACTTCTACTTGTTGTCCAAATTACACAAATTCCTCTTACCATACTACAGTATTCACAGTCCAGCTATGAGGTGTGCAAGCAGCAGCATGTGCTGGCTCTAAACTGTATCTGACAGAAGGTGTTTACACTGAAACCTTTCCCTCAGTGTCATAGTAATTTGTTACTTTTTCTCCAGCCATCTTTCTTTATCCATGAGACTTCATGGAGTAATGTATTTCAGGAAAGCCAAAGACAGCTAAATATACTAACCTGTACCTGCTCATCTCTTTGTCTCCACTCCTGCCAATTTTCTTCCTGACAGTCCTCCTGCATTGCAGTGTGCAGTTTTTGTTCATGCTGCGACAGACAGTTTCCATGTGATGATTTCTGAGGAATCTTTTTAAAAGCAAGGTTTCTGAGCTGAAAAACAGTTATTTTTAACATTAATCAAAATGTGGACAGGTACACAGAAACAGTCTTAACAGATTAACAAAGGCGTCCAGACACATGGGCAAATAGACATGCATGTGCTTTACCCTACTCTGCAGTCTGAGATACATGTTTGTTTAATCATTTATGGTACACATTGTAACGTAAAATTGTGGAGAACTGTGGATCAGAAACACCACAGCCACATAACATAAAACAACAAAAAAGTGAATATATTTTGCCAGCTGAAAATACTTCCAACAAATCTGAAAAGGCAACTGTGTCTGACAGATTTCATGCTGGACCAGGTATTATGGTGCTCACATCTGACCCAAATTAAACATAATGCCAAACAAAGGTGGTATACACAGATTGATTTGGCATCTGCAAACAGAGGAAGTAGAGGTTCAAGGAGAAAAAGGACAATGTAGACAGTCCTTACGGTTTTGTCAACAATCTAAAGTTGGTCACACTCTAAGAACCTGCAGTAAGAATTATTTTTAGTTGCTGCACCATATGGATACAACAGTGCCATCTTAAAAATACCTTACATCATTACAAAATTTGACAGTGAAAAAATAACCTGCAAATTTGGCAGCTCAAAGACATTCACTGCTCAAGCTTAAACATTAACATTCTGATTCTTACTTGGAGTGAAAATAAAGGCACCAATACAATCTCCTATCAATTTACAGACAGGGATTTCCTTAACATAAAAGCTCCTGGAAGGGAGGAAGAAGCTATTACCAAATTAAAGATGAAACAAAGAGAAACAAAGTACAATGCTTTCCTTAATGTGAGTTTGTTGAGTGCCATTACCCCTTAAAATGGCAGCTCACCTTACCTTAAAATTACTTAAAATCAGGCAATAACGCAGATAGCATTTTCCTTGCCCTCCAAACAGTCCCTTGCCATGCTGCCCCTTGCTTCCACTGTCTCTCCTGCTGCCTGCACCAGCACTACAACCCCTGCTTCCTTCCTCAGGTTGCAGTGCTGGCAAAAACAGTGGTGCAGACCATTCTGATTCACAGTTCCATTGCAGTACAGCCACGGACACAGTACATGTTGGGTTGAAGAAAACAAGTCAGCCCTTACTTGCCTCTCTGCCACTACAAGAGTAAGTATAATTTCCATGCAAATGAATTTCTGTAGATTCATTCAATGCATATGTAAACACACAATTAGTTTGTTGGCATTAAATTTTTTATGGTGTTAAGGCAGACATAAAGAAACATCATGGAATGCTTACTGAAAACTTAATCTTCAACATAAAAAGAACAGCATCAAAACTGAAAAAACCCCAATTTAATAATTAGCAGTACTGCAATTACTCAAATTTCAAGAGTTTTTAAGTTTAGTAGATACAAAAAGAAAAAAAAAAAACTAACAACAACCCCAAACTCATATTTACATATTAATTTTTTTAAGAGATGTGTACAGTTTCAGGCAGAAAGATTACCTCAGTTCAACTGTCAGGCACAGCAACCTAGAATTCCAGATCCCAGACTTTTGGAACAATTCTTTCAGTCACACTTCTTAATTTCCATTTCATCTGAGGTTGATGATGAAATGGATCCGAGGAAGTCCAGTGTCAGAAAATCACAACTAGTCATAACACTGCCACCCAAATTCACGGGGCGGGGAGGGGGAAAGGCTCTGGATTTAGTAGATTAAGGGGCTAAAATGATGGATAAATCTGAAAATTACAACTTAGCAAACCAGACTTTAAAGCTTTTCAGAGCTTGAAAGCACCTTTGAATTTTAACGTGCTGGCTGTCCCAGCAGGCAACTAGAACTGACTACCTATACACCCCTGAAAACAAGTTTTTTCCTATCAATCACTTCTTAAGAAAGGTCATGCCCTTCATCAAAAATTAATTATTCAAGTGGTGCTGTCAAAAAAATGAAACCTAGTCATTAATTCTCATAAAATATTTTCAACTTGTATAGCTGAAACCTTACACTTTTATATAACCAATTCTTAATAAAACAAAGAAAATAAATGCAGTCTCTGTAACTAAGTAGCATTTATTTTGTAAAAAAAACCAAAACAATGAATTGTCAGGGACAGCAAAAAATATTTATCAGATAACAACCTTACACACTTGTTAAAGAAAATGTAGTTTGAATTAAGAAATTTAAAGTGCTGAAGCTGCTAAATGGCAGAACCAGGCCTCGTCCCTTGTACAGCCCTCATCCAAGGCTGGTTTAAAACTTAGTCAAGTTAATCACTTGAATAGAGAACAGAGAAACAATAGATGAGCAACCGCATACACAGGTGCTCTCACAAATGCAGGTGTTTCTAGAAAAAATCAGCATATGTGAATAGGAATTGCTTGTTCAAAGACCAAGTGTACTTGAAGGATTGTGTGAGTTAAAGCAGGCAGAAAGAAGGTCATGATCCAAGGAGGACCTTGGAACCAAGGCAGAGACTGGAACCAAACAGATTAATCAGCTGGGACAGGGTCAGGTGATGGATTCGCAGAACTGACAAGACTAAAGGAAACTTCTAAAAACTTTGGACATTAACTAATGATTTGATAAGTGTATATAAGCTGCGCTGCCTCCCTTTGTTCTCTGCCACTCGCTGGGGTGGTGGCCCAGCTCTGTGCTGTGATTAAAGCACGCCTAGTGGTACCCACCTCTGTGTAAATTTCTCCTTTAACACCACTACTGAAAATAGACATTCCCTTTACCTCATTGACCTCTCTTTGTTGCTGTTCTTTCCTTTTTCTCCTTTTGGTTTTTTTTTTCTTATCTGTAGATGATCTTCCCTGTGATGCCTGAGATTTGCCAGCGCTTTGGCCACTTCTTCCTTTTCCAGGCTCCAAATCAGCATCAGTTTCAACTTGTAGTAAAGCAAAACGAGATGCAGTGGTAGGAACTGAACTGATTACAGTAGATGCCATTGCAGTATCTGAAATTCTACTGTGCTGGCTTTTAGTTATTAGGTGTCCTAGGAAAGTAGCACAGAAATAAGAATGAAAACAATGTTTGACCAAACACTCAATAATTCATATCTGTTAGCTGCAGGGTTAGTATTTAAACCCAAACCCAGTATTATTTCTTTGTATTTTTCCTAAGTTGTATTATCTTAAGTATTCAAACAAGACCTGAAAAGTAAAGGATAATCTATAAGAAAACCAGAGGTTTTTAAAGCTATTACATCTGTTCCTGGGAGGTTATGTTTGATGAAAATAACATGGAGAAGGCTCTGAAAGAAGTTCCTTCATGTTCCAGAGCAGTGGGGGGATGAAGGGGAAGGGAAACATACGGGAATAATGCAGTGCTCCAAAATTTTCAGATGCCACCCTGGCATATGGTCTGAGAAAGAAAGCAAGCAGGTATTAATGTGTATGCAGGCTCAAGTCTGGGGTAAGCAGCCTTACTTCTTATTTTACAGGTGGTATTGTTTTGTTCCCAAGCCACTGTAGATTCAACTAGCAGTTTTCTCCACAGGCAGTGAGCCCAGCGTTGCGGCTGGCACTGTTCTCAAACACTAGGCTCTTACTCTTACAGCACAACACAGAAGACAGGTTGGGGGAAGGCAGAACTGGGAAACACGCTCATGCCCTCCATTACTCCCTGCAGCTATAACCAACATGTATATCCCCATTATACCACTCCAAAGCACAAATCATCTATCTAGTGTAGAAGTTAAATTTATGCGATAAGAATATTTGGCTAGTTGCAATTCTTCTATGAAAAGTTTAGTGAATGAGGAGAAGATTGAAAGTGATGTTATTTCACAGAAAATATCTAGCTATGTTAATGTACTACAATAGAGAGCTACAGTGAAATAACATCTACTTTTTGAAAGTGCTGTTTGAAAGGAATCCTTAAGAGTTTGGCAAATGTGAACATAATGTTTGCATTGAACAAATGAACAGAATGTCTACAATGGTCTACAAATGTGTTGCTTGTTAACTGCTTTACAGAAGAATGAGAATCTACAGAAACTTTGAGAGATTGTTTTTATTACTAAATTCCAGACTTTCCCAAGGATAAAGCTGTGCAGGTGCTCTAAAGATGCTCAGACATATCGACACAAAACAATTCTGTTACCAATGCTATGCTATGGTAAATGGTCACTATGATGACCATTACCCAAAAGAATTCTTCAAAAGGAATATAACATTTTATTTCTCAGAGGTGAAAGAGCAAGTAAGCCAATACTGTCCTTATTCAAGTTTACCTAAAACAAAGGTTACAGTCAACAGCATTCTTCTCCTACGAAAGTCACCCTACTCTATTTGTCTCAAAAAAAGAAAATGAAACTGATTGTATGAAGCTGGTTGTATCCTAAGAACAAAACAAACCTGACATCAAATTATGAATCTACCTGATGCTGGTGTTCAGACTCTCTGATAAGACCACAACCACAGATCTAAAAAAACCCACATCAGTCACATCTAAACCACCATAAATAATTAATATTTGTTACTCTCTTTAGATTATTAAACAACAGGGCAAGTTTGGACTTTCCTGGATTTGTGTCTATGTTTTAAAATGCATTTTAATTCTCAATAACTATAGTTATCCTGCTTAAGAGCTTAGATACAGCAGAGATGTGCTCTTACTACTTGAACATGCATTAAGTTGAAACCTGAAACTCAGAGAAAAGATTTAAGACAACACCTTCGCAGGAAAACAGCACCAAAGGTAAATGCTCAGTCAGGTTACAACATGAACTTAGAATACTGGATGGTGCTGTTGGCACTACACCAGACTACAACAGTGTTAACACTAAGTTTGGAATCTCTCTACTGTATTTGGCTTAAAAAAAACCCTAGCGCACTGAAGATGACTCTAGTCAGTCAAAAACTTGACATTTCTAGTCTGTATCTATTTACTGTGGTATATGTGGGTTTTCATAAAAACCGATGAACAGCACAGCACAGTCTTTATTAAAGCTGCCAGTTGCTAACGGTGCCAAATACTTCTTTTTTGCCCATACAATTTGGAAACATTTCATATTTGCAAGCTGCAGTGATAGCAGCTAGATCCTTTGGCAATACATTTTAAAAGAAAACATTGTCAAGATACAACCATTAGTCTAGAACATGAGATAAAGGAAGATGAAAAGAGGTTGGACTCAGCCATAGCAGCTGAAGCTCTGCATCACTATTAAACACAGCTGCAGACTCCTCTCTCCCTTTTCAGCAAATACAACAAAAATACAACAGGTTTACTTCTGCTGTCTGACTGTAGTTGGTATGCAATTAAGTACCCAGCTGACAAACATGTTAAGCAAGTACCACCCACAGAGTTCTGCTGTTATAGTTCACTGAAATACTTCAGTAACAACATGAAAATAATTTACATAAGTTTATTCCTGAATTTCATTTGTTTCCACAGAACAGGAAAAATACATAGTAATGAGCTTGTAGAGGAAACTCTACAAATACATGAGATTACAGATTACTCTTCAGTTAAGTCTATAAGAAGTTAACATTGCTAACTCAGTAGAACATTTCAACACAGCTATTCACGTTACAGCAGGATCCAATAATCCCACTTCTGCAACACTAGAAGATGGATCCAGTGATCCACTGAGGCCTACCACAATGCCATCTTCACATTTTAATACCACACCTACAATTCTGACAGCCAGATCTTACCAAGCACCTAATATTTCAGTTCCACGGTCTGACTCCCCTCCCCATAATGGACTGATCTAAAAGCTTTCACCTAAGCACTGATGGCTTGCCACCCCTTTTACAAAAGTCTTTTTTGTCCTTTAACAGAGGATTATAATTTGTGTTATTCTTTATTGTTACAGACATGAACGGTCTTATAAAATTAAAGCATTGACATTCCTGAGCTTGAGGCTTTGCTTCAAAAGGCTTTCTGACCACACAAAAAAAGCACTCAAATACCACAGTGTTCCGTAACTCCACAGATGAAACTAGATCTGAAAAAGCATTTCAATTTTACAGTGGCTGGAGGAGTATAGCAGTCTAAGAAATGTTATGCGTTTGTAACAGTTGGTTGACCAAAGCCTGTCTAAATGAGAGACAATTCCTTTGCTTACAATATGGAGCGCAGCAAAAAAATCTCCAAGAGGGCAAAACAAAAGCAAAATGTGCCTGTGGCACCTACACAGCTCATTAATGCCTCAAGTGAGACTGCACGTTAAAAAAGCCCAACAAACAAACATCAGTACATGGAAACAACTCCAAGTGTGTCATGCATTACCACAAGTTATATGCTTCTGAGAAGACCTTCTCTAACACACCAAGATAGTTACTAACCGTCCATTTTTATGTTAATGAAAAGATCACTTGTAATGGATTTCACAGTTGCAACATCACTACAGTGTTGATTCACAGGTCCCACCAATAAATGACCCAGTTTCAAAACTTTCTGTTTTGCAAATCACTGTCAGGTTATTAGTTCAACTGTCTCTGCAACCTGTTCCAAATTATACAGTTTGCAAGAAAAGTTCCCACAACCAAAATGACATATCATTCAGATTGATATATCACCAACGTAAGCATGATACACCACATAATTTCAAGGGAATGTAAAAGCATCTGTTACAGCTAGCAAGCAGTAATTCTTTTGGTGCTCTACTCATTCCTAGGTCATATTCGTCTACAAACCATGTCAGCCTACATGAACAGATTATTTTGGAATTTGATACCAGATCAATGGATTATATCACATTGGTCCCATTAATGAAACATGTAATGTATTAAGGTCTGATACAGTGATTTTTAAGCACAAAAGGCTTACTCTACCTTACGCTCTTAGTGAACAAAAAGACATGTTTAGAAATTTAAATTGTGACATGACTGAAAAGAAACGGTATCTTTCTAACTTCAGTTCCCTGAGGTGTACCAAGTACAGTCAGAAATATAAGACCCATCAATGCCCTGAAGAGCTTCAGTCTCATTTTAGACATGATGTAAGAAAGGCTGTGGTTAATAAAAGTAAAACAGTCATCTGGTGTTACCATAACTTGCAATCCTTTTCCTATCTTACCTTTACATTTACTTATATTTACACGTTGCAGGTAAAATAGCTTTTGAAATACTTCTAAAACCTCTACTGTAAATTGTCCAATACATACAAAGAAGCACATCTGCAAGTTTATTCTGTTTGAGCATCAGCAGCTTCCTGGCCTATGGTGCAGCTTTGCACATGTGCATGAGTTACCATTTACCTGGCAAATGTTCAAGCACTTCTAACAAGTGAGCATAACATCAAAATTTAGGAACCTCTGGTCTGATGCTAGCAGTACAACTTTAAGCATCTGTGAAATAATCACATGGCTTTAAATGTGGGGCTTTACGATTCAAGGAAAACACACTGAAGAGCCCAAAAACCCATTTCCCATTTAACCACTTTCATTGTCAAATAAACTGGTAATAGAGATGCAGGTTTTAGAAAACTTTGCAAATAGGGTTGTCATGCTAAAACTTCTTCCCACATACATCCACTTGTTTCTACCACTAATATACACATTTATGGTAATATATGATCAATATACACTCTTAGTAAACACCTGAAGTATTGCCTGACTTCAGTACTTGCTTGTACAATGGAAATAACATTGAAATACGCAACGTAAATTTGTAAATGAAGGAATATGTCCATTCCCTCCAGGCACCAATCAGACTTTGCACCATCTGCACATTATGTATTGACCTTTGCCTGTTTATGCATTTACCACAGCAAGTTCAATCTACTTTTCTTTATCATACAGGAAGTTTTGCACCGGAGGTCCTCCCAGTTGGCCAAGCTCTCTCCATTTGTTTTATGCCATCTGATCAAAAGCTATACAGCTCCATTAAACAGCTCTATATCCTCAAAATTACTCAGTCATCAGCTTTTAAGTGAGTTTCACAAATCACTACAGAAAAACAAGCAACCAAACAAAACCCCAACCAACCAAAAAGCCTTGGTTCAGAAACCTACTGGAGAGCGGCAGCAGTGGCATGTGCAGCAGCAATTAACCCACGGCAAGTAAAGGGTCTTGCACAGTTTGAAAGGGAAATATGGTGAATTAACTGCTTCGCTTCTGTAAAATTCACGAGTTTGAGGACGAACGGTTTCTAAAACTCTGGATTAAAATGTAAAATTGATTGGGCAGCTTTGGCTTCAGTTTGTGCACAGAATGCTGACCGACCACGCAAGCTCCCTTGCTTTTCTTCCCGTGTTACAACCCAACCAAAAAAAACAAACAAACAAAAAAAAAAAAAAACAAAAACAAAAAAAAGGAAATCGATTAAGCTTTACGGATAGGAACTTCAACAAATATTTGAAACTTCACGCTCACTTCACGGTGCGTGATCAACGCACCTTCATTTACAAATTTACGTTGCGTATTTCAATGTTATTTCCATTGTACAAGCAAGTACTGAAGTCAGGCAATACTTCAGGTGCTTACTAAGAGTGTATATTGATCGTATATTACCATAGATATGTATATTAGTGGTAGAAACAAGTGGAGGTATGTGGGAAGAAGTTTTAGCATGACAACCCTATTTGCAACAACAAACGCCGGCCCACCGAGCCACAGCCCGCGGTCGGCAACCGTTAACGGATCCGCACGGCGTCCCGACATCTGGCCTCCCAACCGCCGGGGCCGAGCGTGCCAGCCCGCCCCGTGCCACCGGGCGTACCCACGGCAGCCCAGCCGGTGCCGGTGCCGGGGGGGGCTGTCACCGAGCCGGGCTCTGCCCGTCCGCCGGTGCCCGAGGCGCTCACCGCGCACGGAACGGCGGCGCCGTACGGACGCGAGAGCCGCGGCGGCGCCCGGCGAGCCCGTTAAATCGGGCGGGGGCAGGGAGAGCGGCGGTGCCCCGGGCGACCAAAGCACGGCCCCCCGACAGGCACCATCCTCCCCCGCCGCCACAGGCCCGCGGCCGCCTCCTTCCCGCCGCGGGCGGTGCAGCGGCGGGGAGCAGGGCACTCACCGCGGTGGCGGCGGAGCGGAGCGGAGCGCAGCAGCAGCGGCGCCGCTGCCCCGGGGCTGGCGGTTGAAACCGGCCGTGGCGCGCGCCGCGAGCCCGCTGAGGTCCCGCCGCCCGCTGGTTGGTTGGGCGCCGCGCGTGCGCTGCGTCACCGCCGCCCGCGGCCGGGGCGGGCTCCTGGAGCCGCTGCGGGGCCGCCCCGCCCCAGCCCCCGCCCCAGCCCCGCCCCGGCGCCGCCGCGGTCGCGCAGCGCTGAGCGGGGCGGGCGGGCCCGGCGGGGGCGGGCCCGGCGGGGGCGGGCGGGCCCCTCGCGGTGTTGGTGGCCGCGGGGCGGGACGGGCTGTGCTTGCGGCGCTCCGTAGCGCGTTTTAGCAGGACACAGCGGGGAGGGAGCTGCGAACGGGTGGCATGGCGGTGTGGCAGGCCACCGCAAGGCAGCGTCACGTTGGTTTCACTCCCATGTTGCCGTCACCTGCATGGCCGTGAGGGCCGTAACTGCCAGCGGGTAACGTCGCAGAAGTAAAACGCAGCGTGGGACAGTACAAGCCTGTCAGGTAGCAGTCTTGTCGTTAATTAGCAGAAGTACGAGGACCTGCACGTTGTCTGGGACAGGTAGAACCATTCTGTGAGCTCTATTAAACTTGCATAAACGAGAACACAAATCACTGCTTGCCCCTTTCTCCCCTACGTGACTGGTTTACTGGCCTCTCTCGTGGCCAACAGTTCTCCAGCGATCGCAAATGTGCCTCGTGTAGCTACCTACCTTAGCGTTAGGTGACATTGTAGTTACATCTTGAAATGGGTGTGTGTGGCATACAGAATCTGATGTTTGAATGACTACTTACTCTGCAGCGTTGCAGCTACAGAAACCTCCAGAGCACCAGCTGACAGCTGTTGGTGACCGAGTTGTACTTTCCCTACACCTTCCCTTGCCTGTTTTGCATAGGTAAAGAATGGGTTTTTTTCATTTCTGAAAATATCAAAAGAGAAGGAATTCATGTTTATTTATATAGTATGAGGTGTATGATAATGCATTTTCTTGGGAAGAAAGGTGTTCAACAATTCCTTCACTTTACATGGAGATGTAGTAAACAAGTACACATTTGAAACCATATTTACTTGTTTCTGTTTATTGTTTTTTTACTACAAACACTAAGTGAATGATACATACAGTAGTATTAAACAACAGTAGTTAAGGCTCAGTACTTCATGACAGTAAAAACAATCAAGCCCAATCTAAAAACAATCAAGATGAACCCCAGTCCTCACCTCAGAATTCAGCTGAACGATAGGTAATAATTAGGTACAATTGTAAAAGATACAATCATTTGACATGTTAAATGGTTTATCTATCTGATTAGAATGGAATATTTTGCAGTCTACCCAGAAAATTTTAAAACATACCACAAGATAATAGGTCCATTTATCATGCTGTAACAGCATCTTTATAATGTGGACAGATTTGAACTGTGCTTGCAGCATCAAAAAATGTAGTTCTTCTGTACCTACAGCCACACACGTTGTACACAAGACCTTGCCTAGACAACAGCAGAAAGCAGAAGCTCCTAAGTACATCTAACAGTCTATGACATTTTCAAACGTGACGGGCTGAAGTCCACCACTAAAATAAAACTAACCCTACAATCAGTGCTGCCACTTTTTGTATAGATATTTGATCTAATTTTCATGTTAATCTTATTTGAATGTGGACATTCTGGTCCCTGCCTGCAAGTTTGTGCAGCTGTTTAGCATTGCTTCTCCATGACCACTGTCCTCTTACAAAACAGATTCACTTTTCATCCCAAACCCATTACTAACAACAGTATAGCAGTAAACCGAAGGACATGTGTAGTCCTTGCTCTGAAGCAGATAACAAATCCAGAAGAATAATTTGTCTGTGAAAGGACATGACCAGTACAAATAAAATAATATATTGGTTTATCTGGCTTATTTTGAGGATGCTGGATTTCATCCTTTGGGGTTTTTTTCCATTTTAGTAGTACAGAAAGAAATACCACACTTTGAGTTGCCAACAGCAATTCTTTAAATGTCCAACAGACAAAACCAGAAAGGGAAATAAGCAATTCTCTTAATTTCATAAGCAAGCCGTAAAGAAGAAAAAAAGTAAGTACTTCTGTGTTCCTTTTCAGGAACAAATTTATCTTTATGTACTGATTTTGATCTCAAACACCATGGCTCATATAATACGCTTTTAGTAAAAAGCATACAGGAGCCAGGCATTATCAATACTATATGACAGTCTGACAACTAAATTTTCTAGCTATATATCAAAATAAATTAAATAGTTTGCTACTCTTTCTGACTCAAGAAAGTGAAGTACAATATTGTTTTAGGAAACCAAAGTTATGCAAGTACAGTGCACCTCACACTGCAGTTTTAGAAAAACTTACATATTTGTTGAAGTTTATGCAAAAAACCCAAACCAATAGAAATAATTTCTTCAATGTTAAAAGGCCTCCGAATGAAAGTTCTTAGATACTGTGTTAATTAACATCTATCTCAGATAGTGAGCAATGAGAGCTAAAAAACACTTAATCATTTATCCATTGTTAAGTGAACAAAGAAGTCTAATACAGTGGCTTCATTAGCAAAGGCTACTAAAAATGCAATGAAGAGTAACTATGTCTTACCAACACTAGATATTTTGTCCATTTCAATGGAATCTGGAGCAATAAAACTGACACCAGCTCCAAGGCTTGAGCATCTCAAAGACAATTCAGAGGGAGGAATATGACGTAGCTCTCGGCGAGACAATTTTATGGGAGTTACTCCTTGAAACTGTGTTGTGGTCTCTCTTCTCTGGATGACAGAAGGTAGCTGAGGATAAGATTTTGAAGGCTGAGTTTCATCTGCCCCTGCTTTGTCATCACTGGTGCTCAACAAACATTCTTTGTTGCACTCTGATTCTGAAACATCCTCTCCAATCTTGTATGAATTCTGCTGTGTTCTTAAAGTATATGTTCTGTCAGTTTCTTTCATTTTTCCTGGTCGACTAGTAGTTTCAGGGTTAAGTGTTGACTTGAATTCTTCAGAAGCAGCTTCTGCTTCATCTTGACCAGATGCCTTGTCACCAGCACTGTTACCTAAAATGAAATTTATCAGGAGATAAATAGCTACAAGTTACAACTCTTCCAAGTGCCTGCCATCAAGAAATATTAGTCAATACAGTTTTACTGCGTCAGTAACTTGTACTGTGAATGTGGTAAAAAACTATCAGCATGTCATATTTTATCCTTTCTGTTAAGAAGTTTGTCATCCTCAAAACCATCAGAGGTATTAGCTGTTACTTTCCTCTGACAACGTCCTGGTAATACAAGCCTCACCATTCTACCTTGAAATGTTTCCTCCTAGGCACTCTTAAACAACTGAACCATGACAGCCAAAAATGAAATTATTCATATATTGAAAAACAGTCAGCAGTCACGCTAGCACAATACACAAAACACATTCTGTAAATTTGACTGTAATGTGCACACAGGGCTTTTATTATTTTTAAAGCTCAGCAACAAATTATAAAGTGTTTTTATTACATTGTATTGCAGCATGCCTCAGAATGTATTCAGAAGAAAAATAATTAAATACAGTGTATTTCTTACAAAAACTTCGAAACTTTTGAAAAAGTTGGAAACTCACACGGATCTTCTCCTTTCTGCTCCTTGCTACAATTTGGCTAGGATGGGTGTTTCCCATCATTGATATACGTCCTGAACTCCATGCTTTGTATACTAGACATAGTCTTTCCCACGCTTATTTATAATCCAACCTCTAGAATATTCATGTTCACTGTTTGACAGTGTGCTTTATAGTAATGAATGTGTTGGCTCACTATCCTGCCTAGAGGGCAAGGGCTGTGCCTTAATGCACTCTGAGAGCAGCAGGTCTGTGATCAGCGTCTATGTATTAGGAAGACATGGCACTGCCCGAGTGGAAAGAAACAGAAGCATCCACTGGGAGGAAGAACCAGTCATGCCGAGACTTAGGAAGAAACACAGGGCCAAGAAGGCTGTATTATGCATGTGAGGGATTGGCAGTGGCATCAAGAGGTGTGAGACAACCAAACTAGTGACAGAAATAGAACCTTATTTTCTCCTCCACCTGAACAGCTCTATTGTAGGTTTGGATTCTGGCAAGAAGGACAGAAAAATTAAAAACTTACAATAGCAAATGGTTGTTGGTTTGCTTTTTGTTGTATTTTTGGTTTTTTTGTTGTTTATGTTAAAGCACAGAATCACGTTAGAAAGCTCTCTTTTGTCTTACAAGTGTGTAAATCCTGTCTTTTAGCCTTAGAAAGTAACCAACTAAAGTAAGTTAGTAACTGAGAGTATGGAATTATTCACTGAGGATCTCCTAGTAAGTAACTTTTATGAAATCAAGTACTAGGAGCAGCCTATCTAAAAGCATGGCATATGACAAAGCGGTTAGTTACAATGTCATTCAGACCCTTTCATATATTGAAATTCCTTTTTCTTTAATACAATGGTTTGCAGATGTAGATGGTGAAATTATGTTAGAATCCAGAGACAAGAACTTGAACCACTAGTACACAACTGCTACAGCTATAAACCAATGTTGTCTCTCCTTTGAAACTGGAGGAGAGGTGTAATATATTCCTGAAGACTAGTTAGTTCAGTAAAAATATGACTTTTATGGCTTCTGTGTGTTTACCACCTTCAAATAGTCTATTGACAATTGCATAAATATTTTAAGATAATATACTTACATTTAGTGGATGCCAATGATTGATGAGATGATTCTCCAAAGAGGCTCTTCAATTTCTTCTTCAGCTCTCTGCTTATTTTCTTATAGAAAAATAAGTCTTTTTCCATTTGCTGGACTTTCACTTCATACCTTTTCAAGGTTTCTGCAATACCTTCACTATCTTGTTCTAGGACAAGAAAACTGGTTTAAGAACCAAATATCTCTATGCCAAAAATCAAGATGCCCAACTAGACAGAATATGTCTCATATCTTGCTGACACTGCTTGCAATGTGTATATTTTAACTAGTATGACACAGGATCAAAAAGGCCATGTCAACCTTGCTTGTCAGTTTTAATAGAAGTATTTAGAAGATCAAGATCAGCAGGACCAGTATCCTTCAAGTTTCCAATATCAGAAAATTCAATATGAAAATACAACAATTGTGATACTGCTTTAAAAAATAATTTCCCTCCTCAGCATCCTACACATCAGAATTAGTGACAACCAGAACGTATCTTTGAACCCTGTTCTTTTTTTTTCAGTTGGACTGTAGCATTTCTCAGTAGTGACTGAAGATAATATTTGCTGTACAATCGCCCTCAAGAAGCAAATACCTTTCAAATGATGCAGTATTAACTGTAGTTTTTTCTCATGCTCTTTGTGTTGTAAGGTCAGCTGCCTGTCACACTGCAACCTGACATGTTCAAGTGCAGACTCTAATTCACGTATTACGTTTTCCTGGTCTATGACCTTCATTTGCTGTTCTTCAATCTGCAGTTGTAATTTACATTCAGACTCACGTAGGCGAACAATCTAAGAAAGAAATACACTTAATTTAATTTATCAAACCATTTTAATAAAAACTTTTACCCTTCTGCTTAATAGATTAAAGCATACAAAAGCAATAGTCTCCACAAGCCATAAGCTTATATTGGAAACACACCTGCCCACTGCTGCAAGTTCACACTTTAGAAATGAGCTCTGTACATTTTAGCCAATGGACTGGTGAATGTTTTTAAGTACCCTGTGCAGAATTTAAACTGCTGTTAAAGAAAATGTAGTTTGAATTAAGAAATTTAAAGTGCTGAAGCTGCTAAATGGCAGAACCAGGCCTCGTCCCTTGTACAGCCCTCATCCAAGGCTGGTTTAAAACTTAGTCAAGTTAATCACTTGAATAGAGAACAGAGAAACAATAGATGAGCAACTGCATACACAGGTGCTCTCACAAATGCAGGTGTTTCTAGAAAAAATCAGCATATGTGAATAGGAATTGCTTGTTCAAAGACCAAGTGTACTTGAAGGATTGTGTGAGTTAAAGCAGGCAGAAAGAAGGTCATGATCCAAGGAGGACCTTGGAACCAAGGCAGAGACTGGAACCAAACAGATTAATCAGCTGGGACAGGGTCAGGTGATGGATTCGCAGAACTGACAAGACTAAAGGAAACTTCTAAAAACTTTGGACATTAACTAATGATTTGATAAGTGTATATAAGCTGCGCTGCCTCCCTTTGCTCTCTGCCACTCGCTGGGGTGGTGGCCCAGCTCTGTGTTGTGATTAAAGCACGCCTAGTGGTACCCACCTCTGTGTAAATTTCTCCTTTAACACTGAAACAATAGAGTTTTCCTGCTTCTGGAAAACTTCCAACTTAACTGCCACAGATACCTTGTTAACAAATCACCCAAGGTTCACCCAAGACACACCATATTCTAATTTTGATGTTTCCAGATGTCAGTATGATTCTTCATTATGTGGCTGTACACACTGTAGGCAGTGTTTGCAAAAATTGTTTATACTGCATTTAGGAAAAAAATAGGAATACTAGCCTGAGCTTTATGAAGCCTGCAGTTGGGAGGAATTTCAGTATAACACCACTACTTACATATGTTGCTGCTCCAAAATTAGCAATACAGCACTGGAAAGGAGCAAGGAAATGTCCTGGTTTGCAGCACCTTTTAAGCTAATAACCCCCAAACAAGATATACAAAGTTAACACACAACTGTCCTGTTTAGGTTAATATAAAAATTAAAAATATCTGTATTAATAGCAGATCTATGTAACCTGCAGAGATTTTTCACCAAAAGCATGTTAAATTTATTTTTATTTCTTGAATTCATTTCATTATCTAGACAGTAACAGAGAATAGGATATAATCTTACTCATTAGCTAAAACAAACCTTGTTGAAATATTTGAAGATGATAGCTCTGAGCTCAGCAGCAGATAGGGAAACTAGTTTTCCTATTACATTATTCTCACTCTGTGAAATGATCTGAGAAGATGACCTGAGCAAGTGCTGACGATTCTGAATACTTTCATTCTTGTAATCAATAGCAGCCTCCAGGGCTTCAATTCCTTCTTCCAGCTGGAAAAGGACATGTTCTTCCTGAAGAGAAATACATGGGTGAGATCTTTAAAAAAAAGCTGTAGAATTGATCTTTCTATACATAAGACATTTTTAACTTCATTCTCAAGTGTGAAACTAAAGGGCAAGACAAACTAGTAGTATTACAGAGAACAGAGTGGGGAAGATAAGTGGTAGGGTACAAATCTAGAACACTTGTCTTTTTCAGACATAGTACCCCTATCATGAAACAGTGGTCAATCAAATGGTTCATCACAAAAACAGAAGTAATGTTTCCCTTTTTATTCTTCCCTCATCCTCCCCACAGTTTGCCTTCTAGTATTATTTCCTTGATTGTGCTTGTTTTCTGTTGGATTAATGAATGAATCAGGTTGGTAAGGAGTTTGGTGAACATAACTTGTGTAAAGAAGTGGCAGAAATGCATGGCCTAAAGCATTGCAAAAGATTTTGAGGAGTGAGATAAGTAGGGTTCTTTCTGGCACATTATCACCTCAGCCATATGCCCATACTGCTGCTGAAGACCTAAAAATAATCTGTGCATTTTATACGAGTGTATCATATCTTCAACATAATTATACTGATCAACTTAAGTGTGGACCATCTGGGTAACGTGACTTATTTTTGCTGTAAAAATACAGAGGACTTCAGATGAGGTTTGCTTTTTCACAAAATTCTATGAAAAAAATCACTGTGCAAGTACATTGCCTTGTTCTATGTCCTGACATTAAAATATCTGCCTGTGATAAACTGAAGAACTTCTAGTTCCCTTATTTCTGGTTATATGAACCTTAGCTCAGTGGAGTTTGTCAAGGCATTAGCTGAATTAAGTCCCTCTGTACAGAAACTTTGTTCACTGGTATGTAAGTAGTGCCATTACAGCAGTATTTTAACATTGCTATTTACAAAAGTACCCAACCTCAGTTCTTTTGTGTTAGCTTAGTCTAATAATTGGAGACATTTTAGGTTCTGATTGGAATGCTTTATTATACAACACTACCTAAAACCTGTATTTGTTTCAGAGGTGCTTACTTACTTCAGTTGACAACAATTTACCATCTTTCAGTTTCTCATCCACACTATTTCTTCTTCTGAGCAGCTGATCCCTTTCTGTCTGGAGAACCCGAATTTTTTCCAGAATGTCTGTCTTATCTTCAGTGGTACTGCCCTGAAGCTGCATACTTTTATCACACAGTTCCTGATCCAGCATACTTAAGCGACTAGACAATTTCATACTATGTTTGTTTAAAGCCTGAAAAAAACCACAGCAATCATAGATATAAAACTTGAGATACTATAAAACTGAAATACTCCTTCCAGTAAGAAAAATGTAGGTGAAACCATCACATTCTGCAGTGAAAGACTTGCCTGCTTCTTGCGATGGGACCCCATTTATTTTGAGTAGACAGCTACCATAAAATATACTATTTACTCAAAAGGTGAAAGAAGACAAAAACAGTCAAAGTGCAGTTTTCTACATACTAAAAATTAAAGGGGCTAGTCATTGTAGGTGACAATGATACTTCAATTTTTATTCACTTTTGCTACTGAAAAATAAATAATGCAAAATGTTTCCCTGCATGTTCTCTGGTTTGCAAAAGGACCGAGTAATTTTTAGATATCACATTCTTTAAATCTCTGTGATAACAGAACTCCATAGTTCAGATTTTTTTGTTTTCTTTTGTTGTTGGAATTTGGGGGAGAAAAAGTGAATAAAAAATATTATTCTGTGTTATTCACATTTTAAATGTTTATTTGCTCAAGCCACACAATAACTTCATGGCAGTGGTAGAGACACAAGTCACATGGCTTCAGCTTCTGCTATCTGTCTGCCTTCCCCCCACCAGTCTTTCAGTCAACACTGTAGCTGTGGCGAGTTTCATGTTTTTTCTTAACTCACCTGGCTAGATCGCAGTTTCTTGATTTCCAGGTGGCTTTTCTCTTGCAGCAATGCTTCTTTTTTGGCTACAATGGCTTCTCTTTTCTTTAAATCTTCTTCTAGTTCTGCTAACTGTTGGTACTGTTGGAGAATTCTTTCCATTTCTTCATCCAGCCACTTCTTTTGCTCTTCTAATTTCTGAAGTTTCAACAGAGATACAGAAAGCATTAATCAGGACTTTCTGGATAAGAATTTTATGATTATATTTTTCCTTTTTTAGAATAACCAATGAAATTGTGGAATAAACCAATATTTCTAATGTTAACATTAATTCTGCAACAGAATTTTGACTCAGAATAATACAGAAATTGGACAGAGTTAAAAAAAGGCCTGGCAATGTTACATTGCTACATCTTGTACAAACAAATTTATATCAGATGCCTTTAATGAAATGTATTCTTTTTCTAAGAACAGTTATATAAATAGATGTCTTCAATATAGTCACAGCAACTAGGTTTGGAAGGTACCACAAGAATGCAGTTAGCCCATCTTCATTACATTATAGTTGCTCAAGACCAGCTCTTTGTGAAAAAACATCAAGTGACAAGAAATTATGATGTTGGAAGAAAGACAGTAAATGAGAGCTCTGATCCTGCTAACACAGTCCATTGTAAGTTTATTCTGAAGCCACCACCATTTATCAGTTGTTATATTCCTGGTAAGGCTAAAAACTTGCCTTTACTTAACTTTTAAAGTTTATTTTCAGCTTTTAAGACTTCAGGTAACTCATGAAACTCTTATGTTCCAATGTCACCACCTGAAATAATGCAGGTGATACTGCTGCATAGGACACTTACTTTTCTAAACCTCTTCGGAAAAACCAAAACCATAGACCTCTGACATTTATGTCAGAGGAGAAAATAAAAAAAACCAAACAAACCACACAATGTTTATAACAGAGCTCATCAGGATCACCCTCAAACCTACCAGACAACCAAAGCTGTTGAATTCTCAGGTCTCTGAACCAGCATCTTTGACAAATCATCGGAAGAAAAGGCATTACAGCCTCTCCTTTCCCTCATTCAAGAAGAATATAAGAGCTGCTAGACTATACTCCCAATTTTTTGCTACAGCAAAAATAACCCCCAAAACTATGATGGAATACTTTTCTTCCAAACACTTTACAAAGATGACTAGGGGTAAAGACAGAATTTATTATTTTTTTTCAGGGTCCATACAGATTTGGAATAATTAGCTACCTGCAGCTTCTGTGAAGTTCCAACTGAGTTATTTTTCTTTTTAAATGCAGCAATCTCTTTATCCTTAAGTTTAAGTATTTTCTGTTGTTGCTCCATCTTTAGTTGAAGTTCCTATAAACAAACAAAAAGCCTAATTTTTCCTGCCTCAGTCAGTCTGTTTTTAAAATGTACTTAATGTCAAGAGTCCACACAAGTATATAATCCGAAATACTGAGTCTAAATTTACATGTAAAAATGCAATTCAGAGCTAGATATCATGTAATGAAATTGAAAAGAAATGAGAAAGGCAAACTGAAGATTTCTGTGAAAATGCTTGCAGACAATTACTTCAATGTGTTTGTCAAGAAAGTCATTACTTAAAACTATGGAAAGCCTGGCAGTATAGTTTATCGTGTTCGGGGAAGCAGAAGCAAAATTGTTGCATCTCATTCTTTGTCATAAAGAAACAGGAAGAATCCTACTTTAATTTGTTGCTGGTCCCGCTGAATCTCTATTTCTAGTTGCTGCTTCTTTTCGCTCTCCTCACACAGTCTTTTCTGTAGCTGGGTCTGCTGACGCTTCATCTGAGCCACATTCTGCTCAAGTTCTGTTGCTTGTCTCTCACTTTGGTTGGATAATGAAGCCAGATTCTTGGTGTCTTCCTGCTTTTTCTGTAAGGCCTGAACGTTCATGGCAAATTTCAGCTTAACAGCTGGAAAACTACAACTAAAATATGACTGAACTTTATTCTTTATTTCACTGAGTTCTTTGAATCAGCAAGACTTACTAACTTCTGCCCAAACAATCACTTTTTATTTCTGTGGTTTCTGAGCTATCTGGTAAAGCTGGCACAGGCAGAATTAATCTCAAGCAACATGAGAAGGTAAAGAAACAGTTCGTGCCTAGCAATACAATTAAAGTAGGAAAATTTAACAGAAATCACAGCTCTGGGAAATGTGCAGAGACATAATGGTGCCAGAATGCTAGTCCTGAGCTCCAGTCAATAAGACAACTACCTCTTTCTGTATGGGGTTTGTCTGACCCATCCTAGGACCAAGAGGCACAGAGCACTGAAGCTGACCCTATACAAAATGTAAAATTAGGCACAGCAGAACTTAACAGTAAAAGGTCAGTGCCAAACAAATACGACTGTATTCGTGCAAGCCTGGTCTTGCAAACTATCACAGTGATTTGCTTAGAGCTGGAATTTATATAGCAATTTCATAAAACTTCAATTTTATTTATGGCATGGGAAATTATACACTTGTAATAGTCTCCTTGTGTAGGTTCTTTCATGGTACCACGTACAATGGTGTAGGAGCTTCTCTTTTCATACTTCTTGGTTTCTTCTCTACCAAGAAAATACTGTGTGTATCTAACCACATGTATGTTAAATAGCATTCTGAGTATAATAGTATTAAGCTTCTCATTAGCTACTTCAGTCCAACCAGCTACCAGTCTAAAACTGGTGAGAGTTTTACAAGCAGAATGTTAAGGTTCAAAAGTGAGACAGAGATTTCCAAATCTTAATGGTCAGATCAGAAATACCTGCACTTTCAATTTAGCTGCATCCATCTTCTTCCGGAACTCTTTCTGTAACTTGGCTTTCTCAGGAATGTCTCTCAGGTCCTTACTCTCCAGCTCCTGAAGCCGCTTTTGTGTTTCAGCTAGTTCCATTTTGGCCTGCTCAGATTCTTGCTCCAGTTTAGCTATCTTCAAAGAGTACTGCCTGCTTATGGACTGGGCATCCATACCTTGAAGACACCATATCCAAATAGTTTTAAAACAGCAGGACAATCAGTTGAAATGTACTTAATTCTGTAGTTGAATCATTACTTATTTCATTCTGGCTAAACTAGTAATTTCTAAGACATTTTCCAACCCTAAGGGAACATACAGTTCCTTTCTGACTCTGAAACAGAGATAAAGGAAGAAGTCTTAAATCTGAATTCTTCACAAGTCACCTGATGTCACCAAATAAATTGCCATGTGAGTGCCAAATAAAGTGAAATTCTTCTGCCTACTGTAGTTTTTGCCAAAATGGCTCTCCTGTATTTCGTAAATTCTGCTTTATCCAGAAGAATATGCCATTTTCTTATTACTCAGTTTTCAGTTTAACAATCACTACACAACTTTGGATTGTGTTTCTACTCTTTGACTTGCCCTGTTTGGGTAATCTTTCCCAAAGTACTATTTTTTAGGGCACAGAATCCTTCTTGGAGTCGAAAGACAACCTCAAGAGAAGGTATGCAGAACAGAAGAGTGTGATTGAAGGGGTTGAACAAAGAGATCTTCACTGTCATCATAAGGCTAGTTTCTGGCAGACATATATAATGCCAGGACAGAGGTGTAACGGATGTAGGCTAACATCAACACTGACCTTTCCCCTCATCCACTTCTGACTCCTTTTTTACTGCATATATACAGAAGATACAGTGATGTATCTTCTTTCCTATCCCAGACACTATGTGACAAACACATGCCCACAAAGAGATCAGTTGCACTAAGCATACATGAAAAATTACACTCTTGGTGGATAAAAGTGATGATCAGCAAAGCACAAAACACATTTAACAAATACATCTGTATATCATAGCAGAGTAGGCTGTAGTAAAAATTTACAGCTGTCAGTGCAGTCATAGCAAGTAATTAACAAAAGTTAGGATTCTTTAAGTTCTAAAATATTGCATAAGATAATTACATAAAAACTAAGACATGCAGGAGTTCAGGAATTTTGTGTTTCCTTTTTTCTCTGAGCTTCTTCATTCTCATTTTTCCCACAGTAGCCAGTTACCTGTTCTTACTAATTCCTTAATAAGTTCCTCTTTCATTTTGATATTAAGCGCAAGTTTTCTTATTTTTTGCTCAGCTTCAGTGAGCCTCAACTCTGAATTCTTTAACTTCTGCATGTTAAAAACATGACTTTTCTGGAGGCTGTCAATATCTTCACCTTGAAAGAAAAAAAGCAATATGGAGATTAAAAATCTGGAATATACTCTGTGTCCAAAAGACAGTGTTCTGGAACATAGTATAAGTGAAGTTCTTCAATATGAACTGAAAGAATCGAAAGGAGAGAATAGCACAACAAGCCTTTTCCCTTCCGTGTGCCTAAACAAGAAAAGAAAGCATAGTATACACTAGCATTTCAAGACCTTAAGTGGGAGGAAAAATATTCCTGAAACCATTTCAGCGCATCTCTGATAAGGTAATAGCATCTACATTCTTTCATTGAAACAGTACTACAGATTTATATCTAAACAGCTTTTTGGTGTGTGAAGTACTTTCTGGCTAATAAGTATTATTTAAACATTAGGGTCACTGATACTATTTTCAGAAAGGGGAAGAAGAAGAGAATCTTGAAAGCCTGTGTTCAATTACAACCAAAAGAGTATTTGTATCAAATACACATATTTTGCTGGGAAAAATATTTACATATGTTAAAGACATTCTTGCATATTCTGATACTGTAATAACATTTGCTGTCACGACTTCCATTTTACCTGTGGTTGTGTCAGTCTGTAGCACAGATCTGTTGGTTAAACCAGACTTGTCTACTTGACACTTCACGTCGCTTAGGTCAGGAAGAAAGCACAGAGAAGCCTGTTTTCGTGTCCATGTTCGGTTTATGGAATGCCTAAAGAGGAATAAAAAACATTCCAAACACACAGGGATTTTTTTTTCTTTAAGGTTCATACAAAGTAAATGATCTTAACAGGGAAGAATCCCAAATTCATGTAAGCACTTGTACCTTTTTTCCCATCTACTCTCCACCTCCCCACCCCCACCCATCCCCACCTTCATGGTAGATTCTGGCCCCAAACCAAGGATTATGAATTCACTATTAAATCAAAACCCTATGTTTATTAGACCTATTTTGTAATATGCCCAGTTGATCCCATAAGTTTACCATATGTAACGTCACAAATGGTCTCATATTATGGCAGGATTTCTCTGTAACAATGAATAAAGAATAACAAAAAAAATTACTTAAATGAGATTTTCTTTTCTTCCTCTTCATTGCTCTGATCAGAGAGGTGGCAGTGAAGGACTTTATCCTGATCTTCTATGTTGCTCAGTATCATCTGGCTGCGAGTACGGAATTGTGCCATTACCCAGGCCAGGGAGAAGGCAGGGGGGCTGGTATACACCTGTCAAAAAGCACACCAAAAAAGTGATGGGTAACAACACTTGCAATAATTTGGCAGTTCTTTACTAACATTTTTAAAATATTTCAATTTAGAAGTCTGTCATCACCTGAGCTTGTAAGCTAAATTAAAGAGGTTTTCTATAATAACTGAATACCTTTGTAACAAAAAGTTTTGTAAGAGGTTAGAGCACTTGTTCCAAATGTGAAAGAAGCCACTGTTAACAACTCAAATACAAGGTATTTGATATATTGGTAAGAATAATAAACTATTTTTAATAATGCTTCATATTTGAGCCCTAAAAAACACCAGGAAAACATCAGAAAAGACTGCAGCTTTAGTATTTGTAAGTAATAATTTTAAGCCTGAATATTTTGGACAACTGTGACATATGTTGCAAGAAATTAAAAAGTAATTTTCCAGAGTCTTTAATGGGAAGCTAAACAGCACCTGAGAAAGCCACCATAAATTTTCAAGTCTAATTATTGAACTATAACCGTTACAAAGTCAAAGGAAAAAAAAAAGTAACATTTGGGTAGACTTTACCTTTCGGGTCTCTGTCGTTGAAGGTGGATGAAGGGAGTGTAGCAGACTCTTTGTGAGTGGGACACTGTATGGCCTCCTTGCAGATGCTGTAACAGCTGGCACATCTCCGCTTGAGAAGTCCAAAGTTTTCACGTCTGTAAACTTCTCTAATTTTTCTTTTAGCTGATCAATAAGCATTTGCTGTTCCACCATTTTCTCATTCTCATGAAGAAAAAAAAAACAAAGCAAAACTGTTACCAATCATGAGCTCTGTATTATATTCTCTATTTCTAAATCCCTTTTACAAAGGTCATCTTGTAAATCACTCACTGACCCTAAATTCTGCAGTGCACAGGCAAATCCTACAACAAACTTAAACTCCATAACATACCATCAATCTAAAATCCCAGCCCACCTCACCTCCAATAAATTTTAGACACACTTTTGTCCAGAAAGACCTATCCCAGATAAGTTGCATTAGCTTATATAGTGACAAGCAGATCACATACTTAACAGCCTATGCTTGCTTTGTATGTGTGTTTATAAAGAAATTAAATGGGAATTCAACAAAAATGTTCAAATGAAATACATGGTCTGCGTCTCATTAATTAACCATGTGTACAGGCTTGTTCCTCCTCTTTCAGCGGTTCCACTTTAAAGATTATTTGTATTAATAAACATAAACACACACATGATCCCAGGATCCCTTGTACGGGCTATTTCTTTTTCTTCTTCCCAGCCTCAACTTCGTTGGTAGTGCTAGTTTGGAGAACTTGCTTATCTTCCTCTCCTACAGCAGTGTCTGTACATCATTCAAAACTACTTATCTTACCAACACTGATTCATCCATAAGGCTAAGATTATATGCATTTTAAACTCCCTCTACTCCTTTCAATTCCTTTCAAAGTACCTTTAAAATCTGGCCTAGTAACAACAGGAAAGTTGAAGAATAGTCAACCAAACATTTTCAAGAAAAGATATTTTGCATTCTCCTACTTTGAATCATACCTTTTTATTAATTTTTTGTATCTTGTTTTCTTAGACTGCAAATTCCTTCCAAACACATATAGACAATATCTTGCAGATTGACATTTTGTTGGAATACAATATATAATATTCCTTTGCCACAGGAAATAGAATTTGTATATTAATACCCATATTTGTTGCAGTTTTGGAAGCAGTTACGGCTAAATCATCCACCTTTAAGCTTTTAACCCTTTCAAGGACTTTTGTCCCTGATACCCTTGTACATACAACCCCACAGTGCACCTGTTACATAAATACATGTGCCTATAAACACTTAATATCTATCTAGTACCTGCTGCTTTTAAAGTTCTTATTCTATCATGTATCACTTAATTACATATTCCTGTGAATACAACTTAAAATACTTGACAGAAGCATTTGCTTTTCATTATTCTAGCTATTTTATATGTTCTTAAATAAAAGTGGCAATTTAGTAGATTAAGTACCAAAATGGTCCCTGAAAGCTCTCAAGCTTCTCTCGTGTCTCTGATACTGAAATAATCATGATCTTTTCCCTACACTGTGACTACTTCTGTTCATTACTTCTACCTGGATCCTCCAAAATTTATATAAGCATTATTTCAGTGTAATAAGTTGACATCATGGTGTACAGGTTAAAAAAAAAAAACAAACCACCACAATCTAGCCAGAGGTGACAGAAAAGAAAGAAAGTGACAGAGGGAAGAAAAAGATGAAGACTAGTATACTTACCTTTCATTCATTGACTCTCCCCAAGCCATCAGCAAAGAAGAGGAAAAAGGAGAAAAAGTAGAATAAGGAGAAGAGTACTAGCTAGCCATTCTTATGCTTTTCTTTTTTAAAAGGTCAGATAATAATTTATCTATCATCCATGTGACAGGCAACACCAGAACAATATTAACTATTCCATTTATGGTCTCCTGGATCTTGAAATGTTATGGACTTGCTACCCATCATAATTTCATTAGCAAGCACAAAATCTAGAGAAGGAAGGAGGCAAGCAGTGTTTCCACTACATCACTCAGTTTTCTCTAATAGTAAATGCTCAGAAAATTAGTATGAAATCCTGTCTTATAAAGTCAAAAGGGAACACTAATCTAATTCTTAATAAAGCTATAACAAAATAAATTTCTATACAACTTCTCAATTAAAGCGTTTTATAGGATCTTTATAGTCTTTTTAAAATTCTAAAGAATCTTTAAAGACCTTTCAAGTTCTAATTCATTAATTTCCTGAAACTACTTAGCAATAATACACATCTGGAGAAAGGGGCATGTGTTATCCTTCAGGAAGCATGTAGAGGGTGAATGGTTCACCTCATGTTATACAGGAAGGCTGTGGCACAGCTAGGCTGATATAGAGCCTTCAGGAATCACGCTATTGTGCTTCATCCACCAGATGATCTCGTTAAGGGATACAGCTCTAATGCAGACAAAATGCCCATAAGATTGACAGGTAGTTATGTCTAAAAAGTCCTGAGGAACCTGTCCTGAAATAATAAATGCATTCATACAGGGGAAGGATGGTACAATATAGATATATGCAATGTGTACCAGAGCAGAAATACCTGTAATCTATGTGTTTCCTCAGCCCCCTTTAAAGATTCCAGTTGTTTTTCATTTTCCTGTAGTAATATCTTTATCCGATTCTGCAGTATCTGCAGTTCATGATCCTTCTGGCTAAATACCTCTTCATCCATAACTAGAGCCTGCTAAATAATAAAAGAAAAGTTCAGCTGGGAAAAAGGGGACATTAGTATTCTTACAGTTGGGAAACAAAAAAACAAACCAAAACCAAACCAAACAGTGAAGTTTTGGGGTATGTATGGCAAATTGTGTAAGAGGTTATCTGTGGTTGTTACCAGTTATTTCTTCACTTCCATTTCATCATTGATATTTTTCTGACAAGTTTCTTTCTTCCAAAAGGAATAATGTACCCATAACCAAAGCTACTTCATTGACTAAATCCAACTATTCTCTTTAGAGTGCTGTGAGATGTAGCCACAAGATCTCAGCATCAACCATAAGATTAACATACTTCTCAAATGAAAGAATAAGGACAGCTGTCCTCATTCTGCAACTTGAATAACCACCTAAAGATTAAAGAAACCATAAGAATGCTTCTTCAGATGTTCTAGTGGATAAATGATCCAATACTGATTGAAGGAGACTTCCAAATGTTGTTTCTCTTCCAGAAAGCCTGTAGAAGCCAGATATGAAGTATGGAAGCATCATGCCTTTTTGTTCTAAAACTGGATACTTCTTACAACTAGCTTACCTACATCTTTCTTCCAAGACCAGACAACTCTTAACAGATTTTAAGAATGCACTCAAGAACCTGCTGGCTCTTTAGAGAACAGAACTTTTCCCAAAGTCTGTGTACCAGCGCAAGTGTTTGTACTAAATGTAGTTGACAAGTGTATCCTGTCCTCCACTGCTGCTGTATCATTATGCAGAGCTGAGCCAACTACAGAAAAAAAGAAGCTTGCACAGTGTTAGCATGGTGACAGAGAGGGGCAGGATGAAGTGACAGAAACTAAGTGGCACATTGTCCATATTATATTAAACATACACAACTAAAATCAGGCTATATTTGCTCAGTTGTATGGGGTGTAGGTGTCAAGGTTTTGGTGGGGGTGACTGTTGTGAGCAGAGACCAGGGTTTTCCCAGGCCGGACACAGCCGGTTCCAGGCAACTCCAATGGACCCACTGCAGGGAGAACAGCTGAGCCCCTCAGACAAGATGGTGGTGGCTCTGTGATAATGTATTTAAGAAGGGGCACAAAATGTCAGACAGGCAGAAGAGAAGGGAACCAAAAGAGTGAGAAAACAGAGGGAACACCAGAAAAAGGAGAAAGAGGAGGTGCTTGGTGGTGGAACAGCAGATACCCACACTGCAGCCTAGGGAAGACCCATGCTGGAGATGGACATTCCTGAAAGAACTGCTGCCCACGCAGGGCCCAGGCTGAATCAGGATAAAGGTGCAAGGAGGAAAGAGCAGCAGAGAGAAACTGCTATGTACTGACCATGAACCACCCACTGTGTCCCTGTATCAGTGAGGGGGAGGAGTATGGAGTGAATAAGTGAAGATAAGCCCAGAAATAGCTGGGGAGGAAAGGTGGTGTTTTAGTGTTTGTCTTTTTGTTCCCCACTATATAAATAAGTAATTAGTATTTTTTTAAATTGGCAATAAATTAAATAATTCTTCCCCTATCAAGACTTTTTATATTGGTAATCAATATCCCTGTCTTTATCTCAACCCACAAGCTTTCTGATTCCTATTCTTCCTGTTTCCTCTCCCCAAGTCCTGCTGATGGAGGCATGAATGAGTGGCCTGTTCGGAGTCTGGCTGTTAGCTATGGCTCACCCACTACACCAGTATTTTTGTTTTGTGTAAGACAGCATTATCTAGGCAATCATAGCTGTTATCAAAGAAATATGTATGTACAAACAAGAACAGGTCCCCTAGTAGCTATTAAATCTGTCCATACACAAGCTCTGTTTTAAAGTTTGTACCGTCTTTTTTAGCCTCCCACTAACAGTTTCCACCTAGCTGTGGATGGCATACTTACCTGGGGAAATTTAATTTTAAACTCAGCTCTTATACTGTTTTGAACCTGGGGAACAGAGGTTTAAAATAAGCTACAGAAGAAAATCAATGTTACCTAAAGGCATGATATTGAAAAGGAAATGCAAGAGTTCTGGGTAAAACATTGCTGAAGTAACACAAGTTAGGAAATTACTTAATGATAATAGATGAGATACTTGGAACTTCATAGTATTATACATTGACTAGCATACTACCTACGTAGCATTAGATAATACAAGATGAAAGTTGCAAAACTTAGCCCATGGGTTATCTGGAATTACACTGATACCTGTGAAAATACTTGCATTTTAGTTATATCTATAATCCTGACAGACTGATTTTTTTGCAAGATTAAAAGCAATTTACAAGTTTACAGGACAACTGAAAGTAGTTGTTGTGGGTTAACCCCAGTAGGCAGCTAAGCACACACAGCTGCTTACTCACTGCCCTCTCCCCACCCCCTACCCCCCCCCCCCCCCCCCCAAGCCAGTGGGACAGGGGAAGAGTAAAGAAAGAGTAAAAGCAAGAAAACTTGTGGGTCAGGATAGAAATAATTCAGAAAGTGAAGGTGAAGTGGAAGAAGAAAGAAAGAAAACAAGTAATGCAAAGGCAATTAATGCAAAATCAATCACTCACTGCCTCCCACGGGCAGACTGATGCCCAGCCAGCTCCTGAGCAAGAAACAGCTAAGGTACCTAAGCCCTTCTCACTCAGTTTATTGCCGAGTTTATCACATGGCGTGGAATATAGCTTTGGTTGGTTTGGGTCATCTGCCTGGTTGTGCCCTCCCCACCCTCGGGTGCACCACCCAGTGTGTTCACTGGGGTGACAGAGTGAGAAAGAGATAGCCTTGATGCTGTGCAAACACTGTTCAGCAAGACTTAAAACATTTGCATGTTATCATCATTGTGTTGGTAACAAATCTAACACACAGCACTCTACAAGCTTCTGTGAAGAAAATTAACTCCATCCCAGCCAGACCCAGTACAATTTCCACACTATATTCCACAGCATTTATATAATGCTCAAGTCCCACAGTATCCACAGAATCACAGAATCATTTAGGTTGGAAAGGACCTCTGAGATCAAGTCCAACCGTTAACCCAGGACTGCCAAGCCCACCACTAAACCCTGTCCCTAAGCACCGCATCTATGCATTTTTTAAAGACCTCCAGGGATGGTGATTCCAGCACCTCCCTGGGCAGCCTGTTCCAATGCTTCACCACCCTTTTGGTGAATAAATTTTCCTAATATCCAATCTGAACCTCCCCTGGCACAACTTGAGGCTGTTTCCTCTTGTTTGGTTGCTTGTTATCTGGGAGAAGAGACCTGTCCCCACCTGCCCACAGCCTCCTTCCAGGCAGCTGTAGAGGAGAACAAGTTCCCCGCTGAGTCTCCTCCTCTCCAGGCTAAACCTCCCCAGTTCCCTCAGCTGCTCCCCGTCAGACTTGTGCTCCAGACCCTGCACCAGCCTCGCTGCCCGCTCTGGCCACGCTGCAGCACCTCAGCGTCCCTCTTGCAGCGAGGGGCCCAAACCTGAACACAGCGTTCGAGGTGCGGCCTCACCAGTGCCCAGGACAGGGGGACCATCGCTGCCCTGGCCCTGCTGGCCACACTGTGTCTGGTACCAGCCAGGGTGCTGCTGGCCGCCTTGGCCACCTGGGCACACTGCTGGCTCACGCTCAGCCGGCTGTGGACCAGCACCCCCAGGCCCTTTCCCACCAGGCCCTTTCCAGCCGCTCTGCCCCAGCCTGTAGCGCCGTGTGGGGCTGCTGTGACCCAAGGGCAGGACCCAATACAACCTCATTAACCCTCCCTCCCTTCTTGTCCTTTGACTTATACACAGATATCATTCCCTAAGTCTATGGGCCATTTCTGTAAAATATTCATAAAATGTTCCCAAGATGTTCACTGAGTCCATTTAGTCCATGACTTGGGTTCTGTCTGTTATGGTGGTCACCCAGGACAGGAGAGGCATGTCGTGTTGAGTTACTGGACATTGAAACAAGCTCAGGCTGGGTCACTGCTGCACTTGCCTGGCTTTTAGCAAGGGTCTGTGAGAAAAAGCAGTCCCACAAACAGGTCTGCTGTTTCCCAAGGGAGGAACAACCCATGCTGTCTTTCCCAGCCAGTTCTCTAAACATGCTACAGGGGACCTTATCTCCCTCTACAATACACAGGGGTTTTGCTTGAGCAGGTCCAGGTCAGTTAGCTAATCCTCCTGATACTAATTAGCCAAGTGGCTTCTGTTAAACTTGCACCCCACCGCTGACATGTCCCAGTGCCCACTGCCTTCAGTATAGTCTTTTAACAGTCCATTGTATCATTCAGTCTTTCCAGAGGCTGGTATGTGATAGGGAATATGATATACCAAATCATTGCCACATTTCTTGGTCAGGTGCTTATGATATTTTTTTCAGAACTGACTTCTGTTGTCTGATGCAGTGCTTCCTGGCGTGTCATGTCACCAAAACTTGCTTTTCAAGGCCCAGGACGGTGTTTCAGGTGGTGGTATGGGTGCCATCCTGTCCACATTTCTTGTTCCACAATATCTATGGCCAGCTGGATGGTTTTCACTTCTGCATATCTACTCAATTCACCTTTCCCTTCAGCAGTTTTTACAACTTATTATGTGGGACTCCACACAGCGGTTTTCCACCTCTGATGGTTTCCCACCATATGAAAAGACTTAATGGTGGCATACTTCATTCAGGCCATGATAGTCCACTGTAAACCTCCACCTGCTATTGGACTTTTGTGCTGGCCATATGGGGACTATTAAAGGGCAAGTGAGTCCTGCTGTTCACTCTTTGGCTCTTGAGTCAACAAATCAGCTCCTGGATTTGGATAAGGGAGACAAGGGAGTCTCAGTTGGGACGATATTGATGCCAGTGCACCATCATGGTAGAAATTGGTACTTGCTGTTCTTCAACACACAGCAGCCCCACAACAGAAGGATCATCCAAGAGGCCAGGCAAGATAGACAGCTGTTTAATTGCCTCAGAAATGGCAGCGGCTACATCAAAAGGCCAAATAGTACCTCTTCAGATCCCTGAGGTACTCTCTTTTGAGAGAGTCAATGGCAAGGTTATATGGGGCCTCTGGACTGGTGACAATAGGATGATTCTGTCACTTGTTTCCTGTTAGGCTCACCTCAGCTTCTAACAGCTGGGATACCCCTGTCACTCCAGAAATCCAGATGTGTATGTGTTCAGTCCCCTTGTATCCTGATGGCATTAGGATACACTGTACACTGGTGTCCACCAAAACCAAAGGAAATACAATTTTGCTTTTCCTCCACTTGGCTGGAGGAAGGCCCTCCTACTCCCAACCACAGCATTCATTACCTGACTCTAACTGCAAACCAGAAGTCATTACACCATGAAAGGAGGCCATGACTCTGTTGCCAAGGCTACGCTACAAGGACTATTCACAGGTGTGATCCTACTACAGACCAGCATGGTAGAAGGCACGCAGTTCAAACCCACGTGGACATAAATCCATTGGATTTGTATCAGAAAGAAAAGAGGGGTCCTCAGCCCATCTACATCATCTGGGAATTGCTCAAGAGCAACCAGAGCAGTAATCTTCCTGGAAGGACCCTTTCTAACCAGTGCTTTTTTCTACAATTCATGTACACAGATTTCCAGGACCAAGGTGGGTGCACCATCCACCACCCCACCTCCTCATATCCTCCTCGACTCATGCAGCTAGAACTACAGGGTGGCACCTGGTGTGTGCCCATGGTTCCCCTTTCCTTTGAGCAGAGTAAAGCCAGCCTATGGTAGCTCAGATGCTGGCCTGCACAGAGGCAAGGAAGGAGCGAGATTATCCATATCCTCTTTGAGTAGCGAGACCTTGTGGAAGTCTTTCCACAGCTGAGACGCAGGCCCATAGCAGGGAGGGGGCATAAAGATTCTCTTTAAATAGCTGGAACTGTCAGACCACTGCGTACAAAGTTGATGCCTTGATGTCAACCCAATCTATCATTGCTAGGTGGCTGGTGCATGACATTGGTGTGCTCTGTACAGACTTCTGCCACACAGACTGTGTGCACTGTATGTCATTTGGATCTTTGAACAGCCAATCATTGTCCATGTCACTGCAGACCACCTCCACCAGCACTATTTCCCTCTAACGGTGGATACTTCCTCTGCGGTAGTCCACTTGACTCACTGGGATATAGTATTTTCCTTAAGAGGATGGTACCTTTTCTTTGTGTTCAATAAACTGAGCCACCCCTGGAGGCTGCGGGTGGCCACCTCTCTTCTGATCCCTCTGTCAATCCCATGGTTCCTAGCAATGGATCCCAGCTGCTGTGCTTCCCTACCTTCTAGCTCCAGACTGTTAGCCCCCACTTTCCCAGCACTGGAGCAATTCACTCATCTTGCTGAGGGACAAAACCTTTCTGCCTATCTTGCAGCTTGATCATAGATAGGGACCAGGTAGTTTCTGCCTCTTAGAATTTCTCTTTCCTCCACTGTCCTGCTGCAGAATAGGCTGCCTCTTCTGATTCTTCCTCTTTCCCCCTCTCAGGAGGAGCTATTTCTTCTCTTACTGCGCTGACCTCTGCTTCCATGTTTCTTCTTGACTACAGGAGTAACTATTACAGTTAAGGGTTCGGTCTCTCGTTTAGTGCACACTCGTGTGGCCTCAGAGCAAGGGCCTTCCTCAGTGCCTGTTTGCAGGCTCTTACATCAGGAGACCCTCTTGCATCTTTGAGGGCATGGGCCAGGTCCCAACACAGCTTTAGAAGTCACTGTTTCACCTCCCCTCCTTCAAATGGTATATTAGTTTGATGGGTTTACAAGCCTGTTCAGCAGTGAAATCCTCAGCTGTCAGAGGCAACAACAACCCTACGCACCTGCCCAGCTCCTCCCACACACCCTGCCACCCCAGGGATCAACTGCTTTAGAGCATGTTCCAGTGTGGCATCCCCAGTTAGTTGTTTAACCTTATGAACAATATCAAAATGAGGAACACAATACACACCAGTATGAACAGTCTGATTAAACAAGGATACTGAAGGAACTGAGAAGCCATTACATCAAGGCTATAAAAATCTCTCCTGGAGGAGAGGAAGGGATAGGTGCCATTCTTTCCTCCCCCCACAAAATGTCTCTTAGAGGACAAAAGGGGAAAAATGTAGCTGCTGGTTTTGTCCATAAGATGGTTCTTGGAGTACTGGGACACCAGTGATCTAAGACTCAAATACCAGATTAGGCTGAAGGCCAGTGGTTTTATCATAGCTCTCCCAAGCAAAGGAAAACAAAGTGAATAAACAGCACACTAAACAGCAAAGTCTGAAAACAGTCATTAATAATTCTTGGAGTCTGTTGTACAGCTAGAAAGAATCTGTTATTAGAATATTTGAGGAAACATGTAAATCAGCATGCAAAGTAAATATTATGCCAGCATCATGATCTGCAACAGCCACTCAAATAACAACTTAACTAAAAAGGTGCAACAGCTAGTTTAATCTAGCACACTCTAACCAAATATGTTTATTATCTCAAAGGCCTTGAGCCACAATGTTGGGTGCCAAAAAGGACTGTTGTGGGGTAACCCACAGTCGACTGCTAAGCACATACAGCCACTCACTCATTTCCACACCCTCCCTCAACCCCAGTGGGATGGGGGAAGAGCAAAGGAAGAGTAAAAGCAAGACAATTTGTGGGTCAAAATAGAAATTGTTCAGTAAGTAAAGGTGAAGTGGAAGAAGAGGGAAAGAAAATAAAACAAAATAAATGATGCAAGCACTCACCACGTCCAAAGGCTGACTGACACCCAGCCAGTTCCCAGACAAAATATGGCTCACTATCCTAAACCTCCTCCTCTCTCATTTAATCGCTGAGCATGGTGTTACATGGCATGAAATAACTCCTTGGTTAGTTCAAGTCATCTCCTTGGTTGTGTGTGTGTGTGTGTGTGTGCCTCCAACCTTTTGTGCACCCCCCAGTATACTCATATGAGGGCAGAGGCAGAAACAGAGAAGGCCTGATGATGTGTAAACAACATTCAGCAAGACCTAAAACATCAGCATGTTATTAGCATTGTACTTGTCACAAATCTAAAACACAGCACCCTACGAGTTTCTGTGAAGAAAATTAACTCCATCCCAGCAAGACCTAGGACACTAGCACAGTTTTTTAAAAAACCTAACAAATAAAACAGCTCAGCCTCATAGAATCGTCTTGAAACTGACTAGCCAAAATATAACATTATTTACCTCTACCATGATTAAGATGACTGTCTATTCAATCATCCAGTAAAATAAAGTTATATCCCAGAGATTAGACAAACATAATTATACAAGACTGTGTATTAAATTTAAATTGTCAAATTAAGCACAGGTAAGTGTAACAGTTTTACATTTTTCGAAACTGAATCAAAGTTTAGCAGACTGCTCTCTCATGTAGTTATTTAAATAATCAACTTATAATTAAATACCTGGCATTTCTTTAGTTCCCTCTTTAGCTGAAGAACTGTGATGTGATGTGGCTCTTGGCTGGTCTCAGTCCCTGTGTCAGTTTCCTGCATGCTGAGAGCTTCCTTCCTTACTTCCTGTACCATAGCAATCCAGCTCTGCAACCTGTCCCGCTGATTTTGTTTTAAGCTAACATCATTGTTCAAATCAACCAGAAATGGGAAAGCTTCATCTACACAATTTCTGTAACTGACACATTGAACCTGAAGCCGGGTGAGCTGCTCCTCAAGTGAACTGATACGAGCTCTTTCTTGATTTAAGTCATGTGAACACTGACTACCGACTTGCTGGTTATGCAAAGCTTCTCGAAGCAATTTGATTTCAAGTTCCATTTCATCAATCCGGTCTTGATTGGGGTTGTAATTAACAACTGGCTTATTTCTAATGTTTTTGGCTCTGTTGGCATATTTGAGGGAATTTAAAGATTCATCGAAGTCTGATGAGGATGGACTTATACATGTTATCATGACAGTCTTGGCATTTCCTCCGAGGGAGTCTTTCAGAATACGGGTGATTTTGGCATCCCTGTATGGAATATGTACACTTTTCCTTTTGGGGTCTCCAAGGGCACTGATGACATTTCCCAAGGCCAAGAGACCACTATTGATCTGAACTGATTCTTTGAAGCGTTCGCCAGTATTTCCAGTCTTTGTCACCCTCTCTGATCCTGCCAAATCCACAAAATGAAACTTTGAAGCAATCGTCTGGACTGATTTCCAAGATGAATCCTGTGTAGCATCAGTATTTTTCTGAGACTCTGCAGACTGTTTCTGACAAATATTGATGGTAAAAATAGCATGAGATCGACTAGAGTGCTCATTCATTTGTGTTGTGCTTGTGTGACGAGCTGCATTGCCACTTTCCAAGAGGCTTATCACTTCATCTGCACATTCTACTCGGAATTCCTTAGCACCAACAATCACTTCAAGCACCAAACCAAAGAAAGTAAGAATAATTCAATTAATTAATTAACTCTTCAGCAAAATTTTGCAGCAATTAGAAATAGTCAAACTGTAGACACATATTAGAGAAACATACAAGCCTGCATTATTATGAGGTCATAGCATACTGCAATAGCAAAATAAGATAGCAGTATGTGAAAAGCATGACATACAACACACCTGAAACCTGCAGGTGTTTCATATATGGGTGCATTGTGCTGTAGCATTTGAAACAGTATCTTAAACACTACACAGCTTTATCTGTTTACATACTGACATGTTCAATTCACAATCTGGCGCTATCTAGAAAAAAGTATGAGCAAAGTCAGCTCAAAGGATATTTTGCCAGTTCAAAAAAACCCAACCAAACAAACTGAAACTAAAAATAAAAAAAGTTTATAATAGAAACGATTCCTAACCAACGGTAAAAGCAGAATTTCAACTCCATATAGCTTGGGTAGTTTGGTCTACTTCTACCAAGTACTCCTACCAAGCATATTTTTTGTCCTTTGTTTTAATACGAATGAAAATGTCCTAGCACAACCTACTGAAGCTGACCCCAACTGTAATGAAGAAGAGAAATAGTTTAATTGTGGAATCTTTATGAATTGTCCACAAAATTTGTGCTAAGTTAGTCACTTATTTCAGCTACAGACAACAAAACTACGCCAGCTCAATACAACAGTATATTACAGCAAACACAATTAGAACACAAAGAATAAAGAACAGAAAAGAATGGAAAAGGGAAAGGGAAAGGGAAAGGAAGGGAGAGGGAGAGAGGGGGACAGAGGAGGTGAAGAGGGGAGGGCGGGAAAGGGGGTGAAGAGGGGGGAAAACGGGGGTGAAATGGGGTGGCTTGGTGACGGGGGGAAGGGGGTGGGTGGGTGACGGGGGGGTGAT